>NC_059278.1:1612143-1649643 GCF_017591435.1 Portunus trituberculatus
TGTCCTCTCTAGTATTTTATTTTAGAATTAATTAAGTTCGTGTACTGCCTAAAATTAATGTTCACAGGGCTTCTCTCTCTCTCTCTCTCTCTCTCATACACACGCACAGCTGCAAAGTAGAAAAATGTTGCCAAGTCGCGTAATTTACCTCACACCTCGATACTCACACACAAGCCCCTTCCTTGCCAACTCCCTTATAGTACAGTTAATGGAGGGATAACACACACTAACACTAAGTCACTCCTACCATCTCTGCCCCTGAACTAATCCCAGACCAATGGGATCAAGTATAAAAAAAGGAGGATCAGTATTTTGTATTGTCAGTTCTTCTAGTTGGTCTCCGCGCGCTTCACCATGCCAGCTCTCATCATAATCGTAACCTCTTAACTTCGCTATTGTGGTGAGTTAAGAGAAATTCCCGGGGTACAAAGGATACAGAGGAGACTTGGAGGCTATTCACGCAGGCTCACTTGTTCTTGAGTCTTGCGTAACGTCCAGGGGAAGAATGATGCTGAAGGGAGAAGAGGAGAAGGGGGATGAAAAATGTTTGTCTCTTGGCATCATGGGAACAGCTGATAGGCGGTAGCAAGTTAGTCATAAAGTTGTATATTCGTGCAGTGTCTGTCTGGATGTAGTGGTGTAGGGTGACGTGTGACGCTGGGTGATCCGTGTAACTTGGTGATTGCAGTGGTGATGGCGGTGACTGGTGTGGTGGTGACTAACTGATAATAATGAATCTTTCTGAGTTCTTTTTGTTAGTGAATGTTTGTTTTAATTACGTTTTAGTGTGTTTAGATATTACACATATACTTTTAACCTTATGAAAGAGAAATAGAGAGAAAAGCGAGGCAAGGCGGAACCAAAACAGACTAGCCCAAACCAGACACGTAATAAAACACACACACACACACACACACACACACACACACACACACACACACACATGAAACGACGCCATAAAAACCCACACACACAAAGAAAAAAAAAAAAAACATAATAGTGATAACAATAAGATGACCCGGTCTCTGTTATTCATGTAACGTCACGTATCTAAGTATTGTGATGCAGTCAGTTTTGTCGTGAACAGGCAACAAAAGATTTCTTCAGTTCACTCAAATATTTACTGTCTGGTGATGTTTCTCTCTCTCTCTCTCTCTCTCTCTCTCTCTCTCTCTCTCTCTCTCTGCGGGTCAAATGTTTATTCACATCAGTATCTAAACATGAAAAATTGAAAAATAGGTCTCTCTCTCTCTCTCTCTCTCTCTCTCTCTCTCTCTCTCTCTCTCTCTCTGCGGGTCAAATGTTTATTCACATCAGTATCTAAACATGAAAAATTGAAAATAGGTCTCTCTCTCTCTCTCTCTCTCTCTCTCTCTCTCTCTCTCTCTCTCTCTCTCTCTCTCTCTCTCTCTCTCTCTGTGGGCTTCCTTTCTCCTCATTCATGTCCTGTTCCATCTCTCTCTCTCTCTCTCTCTCTCTCTCTCTCTCTCTCTCTCTCTCTCTCTCGGGCAGTCAATTTACGCTTCCATCATCAATTCAAAAGCTACGCGGATAAACTGCATTGCCCGTCCATCCAGCCAGCCTGCCTTCCAATAAACAATACATTTTGCTTTCCATTCATACTAAAACTCCCTTCCAGATAATAAATAACTGAATAAATCAACGCTTGTAAAAAAAATGATTGGGAAGTTATTTTTTTAGTATATTTTTCTTTTTTTTTTGTTATTTGTTTTAACGTTGAGTATATATTTTCAGTAATTCATATATTTTTTGTTATTATTTAAAAGTTCTGTGTTCGTTTATTTATTTATTTTTTATTCCGTATTCATTTGTTTTATTTTTTATTTCATGTTTTTTTTCAGTTTTTTTTATTTTCATTGAGTTTAGGATAATTTTTTTTCTCCTTTTTTCTTTTCTCCTTTTTTCTTTTTTTTTCCGAGGAAGTGAAGTAATTTGTTCCCATCGCCTGTTTATATATATTTTGGTGCCAGACTTCCGGTGTTGTCTGAAATTGAGCTGTCAGGGAAAGAGAGAGAGAGAGAGAGAGAGAGAGAGAGAGAGAGAGAGAGAGAGAGAGAGAGAGAGAGTAATAACATGTTCATAAATAGGTCATGGAAACTAAATAGATAAATAATTAATGAGTTATTCTGTTCCTCCTCCTCCTCCTCTTCCTCCTCCTCCTCCTCCTCCTCCTCCTCCTCCTCCTCCTCCTCCTCCTCCTCCCCATTCGTATTTCTTCTCGTTCTTGTTTTGTCACTTATTTCCTCTTCTTTTCCTTCCTTTTGTCTGCTTATTTTTCATCATCATCATCATTCTTCTTCTTCTTCTTCTTCTTATTATTATTATTATTATTATTATTATTATTATTATTATTATTATTATCATTACTATTACAGCAGGAAGAAACGGAAGGAAGGGATGCAGTTTCCAATATTCGCCCCGAAATTAAATTAAGGAAACTTCGCCAGCCAAACACACAGTTGAAATAGAAACTGGCGCGCGAGTTCTGAAATTCTGAACTGCTGGTAAATGTTAGTAAAAGTTTAAAGTTGTACAGGTGAACGAGACACACGCGCTATTACAGGCATTCCAATAATAATAATAAAAATAAATAACTAATAATAATAATGATAACAATAATAATAATAATAATGATAATAATAATGATAATGTTTACGTAGTTTTTCATTTTTAGATAAGGGGAAAATGAATGCGGAGTTTTATTATTAGCCTCTTCAATACTGGGACACATTTTTACCTTGAGATTTGTGTACTATTAGACCATTTTATTGACATTAGCAAGGGTCTGTGGAGGCAGAAGATTATTGGCCGCAGTCTTCTCTATTTTAATCCCATACATAAGTTTCTGAAGCTGTATAAAATCACCAGATAGTAAGCAAGATTAATGGAAATACGTCATGGTACTGAAGGGCTTAAAAAAAAAATATTAAATTGCTGTTGACAAATGAAAAAAATCTAAATATACCAAGAAAATTCATGAAATTAATAATAATTCATATATTTTTACGTTAGATACAGAAAAAAAAAAACTTGCAAGATTAATGAAGAAAACATCATCATTAGTGAAAAGTTGAGGGTGTGAAATAGGAAAAAGGAAAAGGACGATAAGAAAGGAAGGGAAGGGAAGAAGGATGAGTCAAAAAAGAAGGAAAGAAAACTAGGAAAAGAAAAAGAAACAGGAAAAACCAGTGGACGAATTAAGAAAAGAAAACATATACGAAAAGTGAAATACAGCAAAAGAAACTACAAAGAACAAAAGAAAGAACAATAACGAGAGAGAGAGAGAAAAAAAAAAACAAGGAACAAAAAGAAGAAAATGTAAAAAAAAAAAAACCACTTGACACACAAACCCCACAACGAAACAAGCAAACAAACAAACACACGCACACACACACACAGAATAAACAGATAAGCAGTGATAACAACCGTTCTTATCCGCACACGTTACGGAACCGGACGGAACCTCGAAATAAAGAACCGGAGCATGAACCAGTGGCCTGTGAACCTCGATACAACCAACACACTGCTATGGGTGCCAACTATCGACAACTGAACCCCGATATATGGAACCCAGACCTCAGATTAACACATATACGTGATAATACATACGTCTTTGGATATGTGTATGTGTGTGCGTGTGTGTACGTGTGTGTGCTTGAGTCATAGTGCATTCTGGCCTCCTGCTGTGTACGTGTAAAGGAATTGGCGTTAACGTACACAGGAACGAACGTACATACGCACATACACGACTAACGATGCCTGATGCAGGTAATGTATACGTGTGTGTGTGTGTGTGTGTGTGTGTGTGTGTGTGTGTGTGTGTGTAAACGCTTTAACGTGTCCCGTTCAGCTTTTCTTTTCTAATTCTTTTTCTTTTTTTTTTTCAAGCGGTGCTGATTAGGAGGAGGAGGAGGAGGAGGAGGAGGAGGAGGAAGGGGATGGGGAGGGAAGAAGAGAATGAGTAGGAGGAGAAAGAGATGTAGGAAGAGAGTATTGGAGAGGAGGGGAGAGGAGAATGAGTAGGAGGAGGTGGAGGAGGAGGAAGAGGAGGAGGAGGAGGAGGAGGAGGAGGAGGAGGAGGAGGAGGTGGTAATAGTGGAGGTGCAAGGTGGGGAGAAGAGGAGGAGGAGTAGGAGGAGGAGGAGGGAGAGGTATTAGTGGAGGTGTAAGACGTGGGCAAGGTGGGGAGAAGAGGAGTAGGAGTAGGAGGAGTAGGAGGAGGAGAAGAGCTGGGTGTAACGGAGCTTGGCAGGGTTGTGTAGTGTGTCGAGTGTTTTTCATCCCGCGTGCTGGTTTTTGTGGCAGCGGTTCAATAATAGCGTGCACCAAGAACTTTATTCACTCCCTTACCAAACGCCATTATAATCTTGCTGTTGTGGCGCCTTTGGATCACTCAAGCATTCTAATCCCTTATCTAACCGTCCCATAAAGGTTCGAAGGCCAAACGTTAGGGTAGGGAGACTTGTGGGCTTAAAAGGTATTTGGTGAGACTGGAGTATGGAAAAAGGTTGTGATGATAGACAAGAGGATTCTGAACCGGTTTAGTGGAATTTAGCTATAAAAAAAGGAAGTGTAGAGGTTGACAACTGGAATTAGAACCTGTTTGATGGAATTTGATTAGCAAAAAGAGAGTATAGGTATAGATTAATGTGTTTGGGAGACATATCTTGGAATTTGATTAAAAGGAAATGGGAAATAATGGAAATATTCACAGATGCATTGAGAATTTACTTAATGGAAATTAATTAAGAAAAAGGTAAATAAAGGCAAATATAAAGAGAAATATGTATGCAAGTCACGTGACGAAATCTGATTAGGAAAAAGGAAATAGAGATTGAGACACGCATTAGCAACTCACGTGATTGGAATCTGATGAGAAATGGGAAAAGAAAAAAACTTAGTTCATATTTCAAGCTTCAATTCAAGTGGCAGTAAAACGTGATGGAATTGTATCTCTCTGTCTTTTCCTCAGGTTTCCCTACTGTCTGGAAATACTCGTGTCACATTCCAGTCAACATTCACACGTACGAGACAACAAATCCTTTTCTTCTTTTTTTTAATGTAAGAAGGGAAATCAGGCTAAGGACAACAAGAAAACGATTAAAAAAAAAAAAGGCCCACTTAGATGGCAGTCCCCGAGCAGGTTGTTTGAATAAATAGATTAAATGAATGTTTATTTTTTTTTTTCCCTTTTTCCCTGACTGTATTTAATGTTCGTGAATGTACAGCAACGAGGCGTGACATTATATTCCTCCCCAGTTTCCGTCCATGTGTTTAGCTTATCACGAACACTTATTATTTTGGTCTGGTATACTCTGGAACTCCCTGCCTGGCTCTGTAATTTCCAACTTCCTATGACTTAACGTAATTTAAAAGGAGGTTTCAGGACATTTATCCCTGTCTTTTGACTAACTCTGTCGGACCTGTAAGGGGACTGGCAAGAAAGTGGGATTTTTTTTTATATATATATATTTTTTTTTTGCCATTGGCCAGTTTTGTCCTCTTACATAAAAGGAATAGGAAGAGAAAAATACATTTGCTTCTAATTTGTTTTCTTTGGTATGTAATCTTTCCTAATATTTGTATAGCTAATCACTGAGATTCTTTTTTTGAACTAACGTCTCAAAATAAGAAGCAAAAATAAATAAATAGTCTCTCTTTCCTTGTTTTTCTCAGCTTTTCCGATCACACCACGCAAATCCACATTCAAACATTTGGTCAAAGCACTACCGGTGTTAGTTTCATCACAATTGCACCTCGCTAGTGAAAACCCGCGTGTACGTTCATTAGCAGCGTGTGTGCGTCTCCGGTGCTGTTTACATTCAAAGGTCTGACCGTTGCTGGTTTTGGAGTGTGACAGTTGCGCGTGGATTCCGTTCGAGTGACTGTAAGGTGTGACTGTATACCAGGTGACTTTAGAGCGTGTGGTGGTGATTGTGCTACGGTACACTATATGTGACTGTATGAGGTGACTGTATGCCGAGTGACTGTCGAGTGTGTAGTGGTGATTGTATTACCGTATAGACTGTATGTATAGTTATAGAACCTCTGGAAGTGACAGTATAAAGAGTGACTGTATATTTAATGACTGTAGGACCTTTGGGAGTGAGTGTATACATGATAGGTTACTGTATAAGGGCCTGCTGTATACTTTATGCCCGTAGAACCTGTAGAAATGACTGTATAAATGACAACTCTGTATTTTATGACTGTAGTACCTAAGTGATGACAATATACCACTGGATAAGAGAGAGATGACTGTATTCTTACTGCATAACCTGTGGGACTAACTAACTGTATATTAACTGTATACATAACCACCGCATAACACGAAGTAAAAGTATACATAGAAACTGTATACCAGAAACGACTGTGGGAAAGTAATTGTTTGGGGTGACTAAACAGTATCTTTATGAGTGTGTACCCGAGGTCTGTATTCCGGTGACTTTTAAGGGCATAAGGCGAGCGTCCAGGGCTGCCATCTGGCCAAGTGGGACTAGTAATTGCTGGGTCGATAAGTAGGTGGGTGGAGTAACGTTGGATGCCTCGCTGGGTTAGGTAAGCCAGTGGTGGTGGTGGTGGTGGTGGTAGTGGGAGCGTGTTTGTTGTTGATATTCTTCGTGTTCTTGATCTTGTAATAGTAGTTGTTGTTGTTGTGGTGGTGGTGGTGGTAGTAGTAGTGGTAGTGGTCGTGGTGGTGGTAGTGGTATGTTTGTTGTTGTTGCATTTCTTTCTTCTCTTGATCTTGTAGTAGTAGTAGTAGTAGTAGTAGTAGTAGTAGTAGTAGTGATAGTAGTAGTAGTAGTAGTAGTAGTAGTAGTAGTAGTAGTAGTAGTAGTATTTCTTACTTCTCACTATTTTTACTTACTTTCTCTCTATAATATTTTTTACTTAAGGGAAAAACTGAAAGGGTGTTAATTAAGTTTGTTTACGTAAGTTCATTGTTAGAGAGAGAGGAGTAGTATTTGAAAGGAGTGAGAAAGGACGTTGTAAGGGATGAAGGAACGTGTTGAGAGAGAGAGAGAGAGAGAGAGAGAGAGAGAGAGAGAGAGAGATGCAGTAGTATTTCCTTTAGGAGAGAAAGAGAGAAAGGACG
Source organism: Portunus trituberculatus (assembly GCF_017591435.1). NCBI lineage: Eukaryota > Metazoa > Arthropoda > Malacostraca > Decapoda > Portunidae > Portunus > Portunus trituberculatus. The sequence continues at coordinate 1,619,261 of NC_059278.1, forward strand.
CTATGTAAGGGATGAAGGAACGTGTTGAGAGAGAGAGAGAGAGAGAGAGAGAGAGAGAGATCATTCACACACCTGCCGACCCTCCCCCTCCCCTCACTTCACCTTTACGTACCTTTTCAACTGACCCCTTACTCTCTCCTCCTCCTCCTCCTCCTCCTCCTCCTCCTCCTCCTCCTCCTCTACTCCTCCTTTTATACGAAAGTCTTACATTTGATCTATTTCCTTTTTTCTTTTCCTTTTTTCTTTGCTTGTATTCTTATCACATCCGCTCTCTCTCTCTCTCTCTCTCTCTCTCTCTCTCTCTCTCTCTCTCTCTCTTTCCCTTTCCTTTCTTTGTGGGCTTCCTTCCTCCACATTCATATCCTGTCCCTACTCTCTCTCTCTCTCTCTCTCTCTCTCTCTCTCTCTCTCTCCCTCTCCCTCTCATTTCACTAATACGAAGAAAAATTTACTCGGCAGGTGATGATAAGCAAAGGAACAGGGGAGAAAGAGAGGGAGAGGGAGAGGGAGAGGGAGAGGGAATGGGAGAGGGGGAGAGCAGGTGTTAGGACGTGGGAGGCAAAGGGAGGTGGGACGGTGTGGGAGGATGGAGGGAAGGGGGAGGGAAGGAGAAGGGAGATTGGAAGTGAATAAAAGAAGAGGGAGGTGGGGAGGGAAGAGGAGAAGGAGGAAGGGGAAGGAAGAAAGGAAGAAAGGAAGGAAGGAAGGAAGGAAGGAGAGGAAGGAGAGAGAGAGAGAGAGAGAGAGAGAGAGAGAGAGAGAGAGAGAGAGAGAGAGAGATGGAATGAAGAAGTGAGAGAGTATTGAGTGATGGAAGGAGGAGGGAGAGTGGAGAGAAAGAGGAGGGAGAAAGTGCAAAGAAAGAGGGGAGGAGAGACTGGGGAAGGGGGAGAGGTAAAGGGAGGGGAGAGAAGAGAGGGGAAATGGAATGAAAGAAAAGGAAGAAAGGAGAGAGGAGGAGATAAGGTTGATAGTAGTAAGGGAAGGGAAGAAAAGGAAGAGAGAGGGGAGGGGAGAGGGTAAGGAGAGGGGAGGGAGAGGGGAGGAGTGGAGGTAGAAGGGGGTATGGAATGAAGGAGGGAGGAAGGAATGAAGGAGAGAGAGAGAGAGAGAGAGAGAGAGAGAGAGAGAGAGAGAGAGAGAGAGAGAGAGAGAGACTTACAAGGCAATATCGAAAGTTGCTTAAGGGAAGAATGTCGCACCTGAGAGAGAGAGAGAGAGAGAGAGAGAGAGAGAGAGAGAGAGAGAGAGAGATCATAACCAGTGTCATCATCGTGGTTGAAATGTTTGTAGAATGAGTCGTGGTTCCTTTTATTTGAATATTTAGAATGGTGGTGGTGGTGGTGGTGGTGGTGGTAGTAGTAGTAGTAGTAGTGATGGTGGTGGTGGTGGTGGTAGTGGTAGTAGTAGTGATGGTAGTGGTGGTGGCAGTGGAGGTAGTGATGGTGGTGGTGGTAGTGATGGTGGTGGTGGTGGTGGTGGTGATTAATGAGGAAAGTAGTATGTTTAATAACTACACATAAAATTTCATGAACACACACACACACACACACACACACACACACACACACACACACACACACACGTACACACACAGACACGTGCAGAGGATGAACTGATACATCTAAGCATTAAGAGAGAGAGAGAGAGAGAGAGAGAGAGAGAGAGAGAGAGAGAGAGAGAGAGAGTTATTCAAGACGTAGGTAGCAACAGTCTTGGAAGAATATTAACACCTGTGAATCTTACCTGTGTTTACTCCTAATGATGTAAACTTCTTCCCCTCACCTGCTTCTCTTCACCTTTCCTCTTTCTCTCCCCTCTTCTCATTCTCTCACTTGTATTTCTCTTCATCTTCCTTTTATTCTCATTCCCTTCCTTTCCTTCGTCTATATCTTCTCTCTTTCTCTCCATTTCTTCCTCTTCTTTTTCTCCCCTCATTTGCTTCTCTTCATCCTTTCTTCCTCCTCCTTTTTCTCTCCCATCTTTCCTTCACCTACCTCTGTCTGTTCACCTTTCTTTTTTCTCTCTCCTCTCCTCCTCTCTTTATTGTCTCTTTTTCCTTCACCTGTCTTTCTTCTCCTTTCTTTTTCTCTCCCCTCCCTTCCTCTCCTTCTCTTCCTTTTCCCCTCATTTAGTTCTCTTCATCTTTTTTTCTCATTTCCTTCTTTTCCTTCTACATCTTCCCTTTTTCCTTCTTCTCCATTTTTTCTCTCCTCGTTTTCCCCTCATTTGGTTCTCTTCATCCTCTCTTCCTCTCCTTTTCTTTTTCTCTACCTTCTTCCCCTCACCTGCCTCTTTTCATGTTTCCTTTTTTTCTCTCCCCTTCCTTCCTCTCTTTTTTCTCTCCCTTTTTCCCTTCCTCTGTTTCTCTTCATCCTATCTTCCTCTCCTTCTCTTTTTCTCTCCCTTCTTCCCCTCTTCTTGTTCTCTTCATCCTCTCTTTTTTCTCTCCCCTCTCTTGTTTTCCTTCTTTTTTCTCTCCCTCCTATTCCTTTTCTTTTTATCTCCCTTTCTTTAACTTGTCTCTCTTCACATAACTTTTCTTTCCCCTTTCTCTTCCCCTCATTTGCTTATTTCCCCTCTTTCTTTTCTCTTTCTCCTTTCAGCTCTTCCTTTCCTCTTTTTCCTCGTCTTCATTTTTGGTTTCCTTTTTCTTCTTCATCTTCTGTTTCTATCTTCTCTCTTTCCTTTTCTCTCTTTTCTTCATCTCTTTATCCTCTTATCCCTTCATTCTCTCTCTCTCTCTCTCTCTCTCTCTCTCTCTCTCTCTCTCTCTCTCTCTCTCTCTCTCTCTCCTGAATCACCATATTTTTCTCTATTTTTGGAATCTATCTTCTAAAACTTGCTCTCTCCATTACCCTCCAGGCTTTCTCCCTTCCTCTCCAGTGCCTCTCCCTTTCCTCCAGGTCCTCTCCCTAACCTCCAGCTCCTATCCCTCCCCTCTACTGCTTCTCCATTTCCCTCCAGACCATATCCTTTCCTACCCTCCTTTCCTCTTCCATCCTCTTAAGTCCCCCCTCCACTCCCTGGTTGCTGTAAAAAGAAAACGGAATGGTAGCAACTTTGCCGTTCAAAAAATAGAAAATAGAGGGGAAAATGAAGCCTTAGAGGGGATTTTGTGGGTTCTAAGGGGAAATCTCTTAGGGTGTTTTAAGGGGAGAGGGAAAAAGGGTCTTGTAATGGGAAAAAAGGAAGTTTGATTTGAGAGTGAGAAAAAATGGTCTCAGGTTATTGATAAGGGAAGAGAGAGAGAGAGAGAGAGAGAGAGAGAGAGAGAGAGAGAGAGAGAGAGAGACGTGTCCTCTTAACTATACTGGGAATTTCCTCTCCAATGGGTCTTATATATATTTCTCCTCGTTCTTCTTCCTTTTCTCCTTTTTTTCTCTTCCTCCTCTTCATCTTTTTCCCTTTTTTGTTTTTGTTCTTGTTCTTTTTTATTCTTGTTCTTCTTTTCTTCTTGTTCTCTTTTCTTTTTTTTCCTTCTCTTTCTTCTTGTTCGTCTTTATTATTATTGATTTTCTTCTTCCTCCTGCTTCTCTTGTTCATATCCTTCTCCCTTTTCTTCTTCTCTTTTTCTTCCTTCTGTTTCTCTTATTCATTTCTTTGTCCTTCTCCCTTTTCTTCTTCTTCTCTTCTTCTTCTTCTTCCTTCTGTTTCTCTTATTAATATCTTTGTTCTCCTTTTTCTTCCTCTTCGTCTTCTCTTCTTCCTCTTCCTCATACCTTTCTTATTAATTTCTTCTCCTATTTCTTCTTATTCTTCTCTTCTTCCTCATCCTTTCTTATACATATCTTTGTCTTTCTTCTTTCTCTTCTTCTTCTCTTTTTCGTTAACTCCTCCTCCTCCTCCTCCTCCTCCTCCTCCTCCTCCTCCTCCTCCTCCTCCTCCTCTTCGTGGCTTAAAAAGGTCGCTCATATAAAAGGTAAAAATGTTTCGAAAGGAATTTTATTTATTTATTTTTTTTTCGTCTTATTTTTTCTTTCTTTTTTTTTTCGAAACGGTTGAATTCTGAATCGTATTTGTATTGTATTTGTTTTTGCTCAATGGTAATGGAATAGCCTGCGGTCTCTCTCTCTCTCTCTCTCTCTCTCTCTCTCTCTCTCTCTCTCTCTCTCTCTCTCTCTCTCTCTCTCTCTCTCTCTCTCACAAACGACTGCTATAAAAGAGAATGGTGGTGATTGTGGTGGAGTTTGTAGCGGTGATGGTGGTAGTAGTCGTTAATAATAGTGGTAGTAGTAGTAGTAGTAGTAGTAGTAGTAGTAGTAGTGTCAGATATCTTTTTAATATTGATAATGGTAGAAGTTGTTATGTTAGTAGTGGTGGAGATGGTAGTGGTGGTGGTGGTGGTGGTGGTGGTGGTGGTGGTGGTGGTGGTAGTGGTGGTGGTGGTGGTGGTGATGGTGGTGGTAGTATTTCAAGGTTGCTTATCTTATAGGAACATCTCAAGGATATTTCTATACGTGCCTTTTTTTTTATGTGTGTGTGTGTGTGTGTGTGTGTGTGTGTGTGTGTGTGTGTGTGTGTGTTTCATCACGTTAGTTAAACAAATGCTGACTTTCCATTCTCTCTCTCTCTCTCTCTCTCTCTCTCTCTCTCTCTCTCTCTCTCTCTCTCTCTCTCTCTGTGCCCCTTTTATATATATTTACTGCCTTGTATCCTTTCCTCCCTTCCTCTTACAAAACTTTCTCCTTTCCTCTCCTCTCTCTCTCTTCTCCTCCTCTTTTTATTTTTTTAATCTGTTGTCTTCTCTAGTTAATCCTTCTTTTTCCTGTCAACTTCACATCTTCCCTCCTTCCTTTCCTTTACTCTCATTACACACTTTATTGCTCTCCTTTCTTCTCTTCTTTTCTTCCTTACTTCATCTGTGTTTAGAGTTAACTGACCCTGCGTTTTAGAAAGAGAAGAGAGGAAAGAAGAGAAGAGAGAAGGAAGAGTGTCCGTCGTTTTTAGAAAGGGAAGAGAAGAGATGAAGAGAAGAAAGAAGGAAGAGAGAAAGAAAATTATCTCTTTTTTTCTTCGTTTCTCCTATTTTTCTTCCTTAACCTCGTGTATTTATATTTGAAGTTACCCGTGTTAGGAAGAGGAGGAGGAGGAGAAGGATGGAGGAAGGAAAGTGGTCACTGCGGCAGACCAGAGGAGAATCATGTTCCTTCTCTCCTAGGATTAAATGACAAGGAACACGTGGAGGGACAGGAGACACACTGGAGGAAAGAGGGAGCTTGTGGAGGAAGAAATCTCTCTCTCTCTCTCTCTCTCTCTCTCTCTCTCTCTCTCTCTCTCTCTCTCTCTCTCTCTCTCTCTCTCTCCATTCCTGTCCCGCCCTGGCTTCCTTCGTCCTTTCCTGTCATTGCCTCCTCCTCCTCCTCCTCCTCCTCCTCCTCCTCCTCCTCCTCCTCCTCCTCCTCTCCGCATGGCTTCCTCCTTCCTCATCTCTATTTATTGTGTTCCTCCTCCTCCTACTCCAATTCCTTCTCCTCCTCCTCCTCCTCCTCCTCCTCCTCCTCCTCCTCCTCCTCTTTTTTTTTTTTCGTTCTCGGAAATGAATTTGGAAAGAGAAAATGAAGGAAAATATACATATCAACGTTTCCTCCTCCTCCTCCTCCTCCTCCTCCTCCTCCTCCTCTTCAGATGCCGCAGGACAAGTGGAAGAAGAAATAATTTTAGATATGATTGTTTTACTTTTTTTTTTTTTTTATTTATTTTGTAGAGGAAAAATATTTAGCCTGACTTAGTAATTTTTTGTAATGTTTTGGTGGTGTCTGGTGGTGGTGGTGGTGGTGGTGGTGGTGGTGATAGTCGTAGAAGTAGTAGTAGGAGTAATAAGAGTAGTGGTGGTAGTGGTGATGGTGATGGTAGTAGTGGTAGTAGTAGTAGTAGTGGTGGTGGTCGTTTTGGTGGTAGTGGTGGTGGAAGTAATAGTAGCAGTAGTAGTAGAAGTAGGTAGTGGTGGTGTGGTGGTGGTAGTAGTAGTAGTAGTAGTAATGGTGGTGGTAGTGGTGGTGGTGGTAGGTATCACGTGACCAAGGTCTCTACTAGTACATGAAGTTAGGTTGGGATAAGGTATAGATAGATAAATGGATAGATAGATAGATAGATAGGTGAATAGATAGACAGGTAGATTGACAAAAAAGATAGATATATTTAGGTAATTCCAGTGATAAGTGGTGATAGTGGTAGTAGTAATAGTAGTAGCAGTGATGATGATGATAATAATAATAATAATAATAATAATAATAATAATAATAATGATGATAACAAATGGCAGTGTTACCAGATCTCAGGCGCAATACAAGAAGAAAACAGCCTCATTGATCAAATAACCCGCAATACCCAGGTGCTCTCTCTCTCTCTCTCTCTCTCTCTCTCTCTCTCTCTCTCTCTCTCTCTCTCTCTCTCTCTACTCTATCTACCTTCTTTATCTCTTTATTTCGACATTTATCTTCCTTTTCCTTCTCCTACTTCCGTCCCTCTCATCTCTCCTCCTCCTCCTCCTCCACCTCCTCCTACTTCTCTCCCTTTCATCTCTCCTCCCTCCTCCTCTTCCTTCCTCTCATCTCCACCCTCCTTCACATCCTCACTTTGCTCTCTCATCCATTTCTCTCCCACCCTTCCTTTATCTAATATGTGACTGTTTATTTCATCATCATCATTGTCATCATTCTCATCATTCGTGCGTGTTGCTTGGTTCCCTCCGTGGATGTTTCGAAGCTTCACGTGTCTCGGTTCAGAGCTAAGTCTTGGGGTGTCATTAGATCGATGCTGTGTGTGTGTGTGTGTGTGTGTGTGTGTGTAATCTAAGTTACTGTTACTGCTATTTGATGGTAGTGGTTGTGGTGGTAGTGGTAGTGGTGGTAGTAGTAGTAGTGTTTGCTGTTAGTGGAGATCGTGGGTGGTGGTGGTGGTGGTGGTGGTGGTGTTTAAATTCTTCCTGTTATTTTGTCTTCCTTTTTTTTTTTTTTTTCTTCTATTATTGTATTCTTAGATGTTCACTTTTATGTAATTTTCTCCTTTTCTGTATCGTCATTTTTGTGTTGTTTTGTAACGTGAGATGCGCAACACAGCCGTGGAGATAATGCGGGTTATGACGTGCTGGAATGGTGCAGAATGGCAGTAATAATAGTAATAATGCAAATCGTCTTTTTGTTCTCTCTCTCTCTCTCTCTCTCTCTCTCTCTCTCTCTCTCTCTCTCTCTCTCTCTCTCTCTCTCTCACCTTCGTTTCTATTAATCTTTATCAACTCCAATTTTCTCATTCTCTTCATTTATCCTTTTCCTCCATTTGTTTTCTTTTTCTCTTTCGTTTTCTTTCTTCTTTTTCTCGTACCCTTTATTTGCGAGTATTTTCACGTTTTTCCTCCTTTTTACTTGTTTTCTTTCTCATTTCTCCTCTTCCTTATTTAATTTCACGTTCTTCTCTTTCTCTCCATTTTCCTTATTCGCTTTCTTTCTCCTTTCTCACTATTCATTCTGATCCTCATCTCACTTATCTTCATTCTTGTCTTCTCTTCTCTCCTCCTCTCTTATTCTTCCATCATTTTCCTCTTACGTCTCTTCTCCTCACAATTACTCATCCACCTCTTCCCCTCCCCCCTTCCTCTTCATTTATCTTGATGCCTCCTCTTCCTTATTCTACACTTCCTCCTTTGCCTTTATCCTCCCTGCTTGTTAGACCGGCAGCTGATCATAATCTCCCCACGCCCCTCCTCTCTCCATCCCATTGTGTGCTTCTGCTGAGTGTGAGGGAGAATTCACTGCGAGTATTACACCCTCATCTCCCCTCACCTCTCCCTCACCTCCCCCTTCCTTGGCCTTCCCCACCCGCACAGCACAAGTATGTAGTTTGTGGCCCTCCTCCCTCTTATCCTTCACTTAATTCTTCTAGTACCACCACACACTCTTCCCCTTCCACCTCTGCCTCCTAGTCACGGAATGTGGAGTTCTAGGGGTCAACACACATTTAGTTTAGTTCTCCCCATTGAGGATTTTTCACGTTTTCTGTCGTTTTCTGTCACTTGCGTGTCTCGGTGGGTCATTATATGCTTAAGATCAATGAACGGCGCCCTTGACACTATTTGTGGAGGAGGTAAAAGACGGAGAGAAGGAGCAGGAGGATAAAAGAAGCCAAGTTGATGCTCTCACGCGACATTCTCTTCCGGAATCTAGGGTTTTGTTTATTTTAAGGAAGTTTTGACCCGTTTGACAGCCATGATTGTCTGTGGTTAAGTGTAAATAAAGAAATAAATTGATAAAACCGTGAAAAAAACATACCTGTATTTAGAAACGCTTTGCTCTCTCACGACTATTTTCAAAGGCTCTAGTATATATTTTTTTTATTTATTTATACCATGTGGGCTTTTCACGGGAATTTATGGGCTAAAGGGGATACTTTTTTTGTGGTACCTCCTATCTGAAAGCCCACCCGCTAGGAACCCGTTGCCCCGAGTGAGGAAGCCCAACCTACACTCGGACCGTGGACAGGATTCGAACCCATGCATTTGGTGACCCCTCAGACCTCAAAGCACGCATGTTTTTAGTCCATTCAGTACTATGAGGCGTTTTCATATATATTCTTCCTACTATTTGGTGATTTTACAGTACAATGACGAGTTTTTCATATTTATTCTGTTTACTATTTAGTGATTACAGCTTCAGAATCTCGTGTGGGGATTAAAATAGAGAAGACTGTGGCCATTAATCATCTGACCTCCATAGACCCTTCCTAATGTCAATTCCCAATAAAAATAATTATCAAAATGTGCTCCAGTACTGAAAGGTTAAGGGAATTTTTTTTCGTTCTGGTGATAGATTAGCAAAATTTTTAGCTTATAAGGAGAAACTGTCTTGGACACCCTTCTAGTCGTCTGTGGGGACTTGAAAAATTGTCATGTTAAGGTTATTTTTATGGTTCTGGTGATGAGTTAGCAAGATTTCTAGTTTATTATAAGGTGAAACTGCCTTGAAAATCCCGCTAGGCGTCTGTGGGACTTGAAAAATTGTCATGGTGAGAGAGGAGAGCGTTTCTGAATATGGCCTTAGAAAAAGATGGAGTATGTAAATGTTGTCTTTTTCTCAGAATAATTACAATGTGATGACAAGAAATAAGTGTTTGAGAGTGAAGGAATTAATTTAGAGATTCCAAAAGTTGCCCCTGAAGAGATTTAACACTCATAGAAAACGGCATCAAGACAGACGAGGTTACTTACATCCTGGAGGCGAAACACAACAACAGGAAGTGAAGAGATAGTGCAAATACCAAATGAAGGAAATGTGTAGGTTTGACGGAAGCTTCTCTCTCTCTCTCTCTCTCTCTCTCTCTCTCTCTCTCTCTCTCTCTCTCTCTCTCTCTCTCTCAGCATTCATTTAGTCACATTTTCTCCTCTAATACTCTTTAGGAGACTTATATGAACTGCCATCGTAATATAGGGAACCAAATTACATATTATCATATAAATTACTTAGAGAGAGAGAGAGAGAGAGAGAGAGAGAGAGAGAGAGAGAGAGAGAGACTCCAGGAAGTCTTCAGGTCTACTTGTGGGAATCTTTTTATGAAACTTATCCACCTGTGTTCACCTGTAGTTCTTGTTTTCACCCCTCACTCATCCACCCACCCTACTTTCTCTCCTGTATTTATATTTTTCTCGTCTTCTTCTTCTTCTTGTCTTCTTCTTCTTCTTCTTCTTCTTCTTCTTCTTCTTCTTCTTCTTCTTCTTCTTCTTCTTCTTCTTCTTCTTCTTCTTCTTCTTCTTCTTCTTCTTCTTCTTCTTCCAATCCTCTTCTCCACCTGTATTTCAATTCTCCTTCCTGTTCTCATCCTTTTCCTCCTTTTCATCCACCTGTATTTAGTCCTCCACTCTTCCACTCATCCTTCTTCATCCCAGTACCCCTCCACTCGTATTTCTATTTGTATTTCCTCCTCTTCCTCTTCCTCTTCCTCCTCTTTATCCACCTGCATCTAGTCCTCCTTTCACTGTCACTCTTCCTTCTTCCTTCATTTGTATATCTGTCTATTTCCATCTTTATTTCGTCCACTTCATCCTCTTCATCCTCTTCTTCCACTTGTATTTTGTCCTCTCTTCCTCCTCATTCTTCATTCTCTTCCTCATTTCGTCCCTTTCGTTCTCTTCACTCTCTAGATTTTCCTCTTTTCACCTTCTCTCCTTCACCCCTTCTTCGTTCTCTTTTTCCTCCTTTTATCATTCATCTGTATTTAGTCCTCCTTTCCCTGTCATTCTTCCTTCTTTCTCCCCAGTCTTCCTTTTTTTCTTTTACCTATATTTCCACATTTATTTCGGTATTTCATCATCTTCCTCTTCTTCCACTTGTATTTTGTCCTCTCTTCCTCCTCATTCTTCATTCTCTTCCCATCTTCCTCCTTCATTTGTATTTATTTCTCTCTACATTTCGTCCTTTTCGTTCTCTTCACCCTCTATACCTTCATCTTTTCACCTTCTCTCCTTCTTCTCCTCCCCCATCCTCTTCCTCCTTTATCATTCACCTGTATTTAGTCCTCCTTTCCCTGTCATTCTTCCTTCTTTCTCCCCCAATCTTCCTCTGTATTTCCATCCTTATTTCGTCCACTTCCTCCTCCTCCTCGTCCTCTCCTTCTCTTCCCCATCCTCCTCCTCCATCTGTATTTCTCTCTACATTTCATCCATTCCGTTCTCCTCACCCTCTGCATCTTCATCTTTTCACTATCACTTCACTCCTACTTCTCCTCCCCATCCTCCTCATTTATCTTCGTTGCTCTTCTTCCTTATGCTCCTTTTATCCACATCGCTTCTATGTCATTCCAGCATCCTGTTAGCTTCGTCCTTGTCTCCTTCGCTGCCTTGCATTAAAACATTCCTCTGCATTATGGCCTTGAAGTTTTCTCACATTGTTACCTTGAAAAAATATATGCTCTGATTATAACGTGGATTTTAGTGAGTCAGGGTTTCTCTCTCTCTCTCTCTCTCTCTCTCTCTCTCTCTGCTGGTGGTGGTGGTAAACACGAAGCCATATATAAAACAGATTACTATCGTCTCCATAACACGTAAACACCTCTCTCTCTCTCTCTCTCTCTCTCTCTCTCTCTCTCTCTCTCTCTCTCTCTCTCTCTCTCTCTCTCTCTCTGTACGGTACGATCACATTTCCCTCGAGTTCTTTCAGTGTTTACCCCCCCCCCTCCCTCTCTCTCTCTCTCTCTCTCTCTCTCATTTGCCTCCCCTTCGTGGCTGCCTCACTAAACACTTCTTGATTTCTTTGCTGATGGCTAACGAGAGAGAGAGAGAGAGAGAGAGAGAGAGAGAGAGAGAGAGAGGGAGTGGGAGAGGAAGGTAAATAAAAGAGGAAAAGCAGAGCAATTAAGAGAGGCTCGTGAATAAACAGGGAAATGTGAAAATGATGAGATTAATGGGAGTGAAAATTGCTTAGCGGTTTTTCCTCTCTTTTTAATTGTGAGAAGAGAGAGAGAGAGAGAGAGAGAGAGAGAGAGAGAGAGAGAGAGAGAGAGAGAGAAAAGGAATTGTGGTCAAGGAAGGAAAACTCACAACGCTCTTCTCGTGTCATTTCCTCTTCCTTCTCCTTTTCCTTCTTCTCCTCCTCCTCCTCCTCCTCCTCCTCCTCCTCCTCCTCCTCCTCCTCCTCCTCCTCCTCCTTCAGCATAGAGTAAAAATATGATTAACTTTTTTTTATATTTATTTATTTATTTATTTATTTATTTATTTATTTTTTTTTTTTGAGGCCAAAGAAAAATATTGATGGAAGTCGACGGTTGTTTTTTTTTTTTTTTTGTATTTTCTTGTACCTTATATATTCATTCATTTATTTATTTACTTATTTATTGTCTGATGTATGTATGTGAGTTTATTTGTTTTTTTCTCACTTGTTGATTGAATGATTTGGTAGAGTGTTTATGTAATCGTAATGTTCAGTGGCTTGTTTATTTTTCAGATTTTATTTAACTTTTTTTTTCTCTTTTTTTTCTTTTTTCTTTATTTCCTTTAGTTTAGTTTTACTCGGCGTGACCTTGGCGATGTCTAATTAAATGTCTAATTGTGTGTGTGTGTGTGTGTGTGTGTGTGTGTGTGATCTCTGGAAAGAAAAAAACACACACACACACACACACACACACACACACACACACACACACACACAAATGCTAAAAACAAACAGGAGCTTTGCAGTTTTTTTTTTTTATTAATTTTGCTGCCGTGAAATATTTTGACGTTGACGGACGAGAGAGAGAGAGAGAGAGAGAGAGAGAGAGAGAGAGAGAGAGAGAGAGAGAGTGTGTCATAGTCCAAACGTATACTTGAAAACTAATAACAATGAGAAATATCACCACACACACACACACACACACACACACACACACACACACACACACACACACACACACACAATAAAAAAAAAAAAAATCCAGTCAGTTAGTGGAAACAAATAAAACGGGAGAGCTCGATAGATGAAGCACAAGATGAATGAAAACACTGACCAGAACGGAACATTTAGTCGTACTCAGAATTCACAAAACGTACGAGAAAAACTACCCTTAAAACAGACACACGAGGGGATGAGGCCACTAAAGCACTCACAGACACGCCAAATGGAAATGGTTCGATCCCTTATTTTGTTAACCTAATGGAACGCCACGCACACAGGCATCGAATATAAGTTGAATGCTGGCTAATGGTATCCCGTAAAAATGGCTGAATTCATAATGCTACATAACAACGGCGAGGGTTTGCTAATACACTCGCTTGTTTTATTGAGATTTCCCGGATGTGTTAATTTTAGTAATGAGGTTTTGAGTGTGTAAATAACATCAGTTTCAAAGGTGCAGTCTCTTATTTTTAGGCCGAGGAAAAGGAGCGTCATATGGCAACACTGGAGCTGGAGTTGCCATATTCTTTGTTTATTTACCTATTATTATTAGTAGTAGTAGTAGTAGTAGTAGTAGTAGTAGTAGTAGTAGTAGTAGTAGTAGTAGTAGTAGTAGTAGTATCATCATCATCATCATCATCATCATAATGGATTGATTCAAGTTTACAATGTCACGTCTTTTTTTATATTAAACTGATATTTCTTATGGATTTATGCATAGTTTTCGTAAGCTCCGTTAAGTTTCCATCGTGTGTGTGTGTGTGTGTGTGTGTGTGTGTGTGTGTGTGTGTGTGTGTGTGTGTGTGTGTGTGTCTGATAAGATTCACCGCTGTTTGTTTTTAATAGTAATGTGAATTCTCTTTTATTAATCTATCATATCTCAATGTTCACTCTTTCTTTTACTAATTCTTCACCTTATATTAATTAATTGTTAGCCTTGTATGTTGTTAGGACATTCAAAGCTTCAGGTAAACATTTCCACATGATAAATATTTGAATTTTTATTACATGTCTGCTCTTTATGATAATTTTGATGATATTTCCACCAACTTATCGTAAACATTCGGTTCTTTTTATGCAATGACTCTTTTGTAATAACTCTATACCCTTTCAACATTACAGAGAGGTGTTTTGTAATGGGAATCGTTCTTTTATGCAATGATCCTCTTTTATAATAATTCTAAAGCCTTTCACCATTACATAGAGGTACTTTATAATGCTTTCGTTATTTTATGCAATGATCCTCCTTTTGTAATAATTTTAAACCCTTTCAGCATTACATAGAGGTGCTTTGTAATCGTTTTCATTCTTTTTACGCAATGATCCTTCTTTTCGTAATAATTTAAAACCCTTTCAGCATTATATAGAGGTATTTTGTAGTGATTTTCGTTCTTTTATGCAATGATCCTCCTTTTGTAATGATCCTAAACCCTTTCAGCACTACATATACTTTATAATGGTTATCGAAATCATATTAAACCCAAATAATGATACCGAGAGAATAGGAAGAGTGCATGTACTCGCATTAACCCCTTTCAATACTGGGACTCGTTCTAACCTTGATATTTATGTAGGATTAGACCATTTTATTAGCGTTGAGAAGGGTCTATGGAGGTCAGGAGATTAATAGCCACAGTCCTCACTATTTCAACCCCCCCACATAAGTTTCTGAATATAGAAACGCGTCATGGTACTGAAGGAGTTAACCTGTACAGGCATATATGAACACTGTATCCCTTAAGCTAATGTCTCTCCATCTACCTTACTAATACAATTTCCCTAACTCCCCTAGACAAGGTAAGGACATTAGTACCGCATATCTGGAATAATATTGGATTCTACTCGTGATACTGGCAGGGAGGGAAAGGCGCAGATGCTAAACTGGATCCCTTAACATGATATCCCAGCCTCTATGTTACTAATACATCTTCCCACACTGCCACTGAGTAGAGCGTGTGTCGAGTGATATTAGACCCTCGCCACGGTACGGGAAGGTTGAAGGCATTAAGTAAAGACTATAGCCATAACTTAATGTCTCTCTCTCTCTCTCTCTCTCTCTCTCTCTCTCTCTCTCTCTCTCTCTCTCTCTCTCTCTCTCTCTCTCTCTCTCTCTATCTTGCTAACATTGCTTCCTCGCCTCCCGTTGACTAGGTGAAGACAGTATTACCACATCTGAGGCATGATATTAAACCTTAGACGTGTTTCAGGAAGATAAAGATGTGAAGCTCTATACTCTTCCACCACTCTACCAAACACCACTTCCTTACCCCTTTGAGTAGGTGAAAACATATTACCACTTCTGTTCTCCTCTACCTCACTAACACCACTTCTGGGGCATGATGTATACCTTAGTAGTGGTGCAGGTGAAGGTATTAAGGGAACACTACATAATCTGATGTCCCTTAACCCCTTCAATACTGATACGCATTTTTTCCTTGAGTTTTTGGTGTAATTAGACGATTTTATTGACATTAGGAAGGGTTTATGGAGATCAGAAGATATATAACCAGAATCTTCACCATTTTAATCCTCACGTAAGTTCCTGAAGCTGTGTAAAATCGCCAAATAGTAACCAGAATGAATATTGAAAATTGAATATGGTACTGAAGGGGTTAATGTTCCCCTCTACCTCACTAACAAAACTTAATATGGTACTGAAGGGGTTAATGTTCCCCTCTACCACACTGACACCACCCTCTTACCCCATTGAGTAGGTGAAAACAGTATTACCAGTATTGAGGCATGATATTAAACCTTAGTCGTGGTGCAGGAAGGTGAAGGTATTAAGTGAACACTGTCCGGCCCTGTTTCCCACTAACGCCGCTTTCCTGATCCCCACAGACGAGGTGCTGGAGGAGGGTGGCTGCGCACTAAGCGTCAGAGATGTGAGCGAGCTGCTACACGCCCAGTACGCCATTATTACCGGTAAGTCCTGCACACACACACACACACACACACACACACACACACACACACACACACACACACACACACACACACACACACACACACACACACACACACACGTCGTTCATTTTATCATATCATGTTTCTATGTAGTTGTTGTTTTTTTTGTCTCATTCTCCTTTAAATGTCTTGCTCTCTGCTATTTTTTTTATTATTCTCTCTCTCTCTCTCTCTCTCTCTCTCTCTCTCATCATCATCATCATCATCATCATCTCTCTCTCTTCTTCTTCTTCTTCTTCTTCTTCTTCTTCTTCTTCTTCTTCTTCTTCTTCTTCTTCTTCTTCTTCTTCTTCTTCTTCTTCTTCTTCTTCTTCTTCTTCTTCTTCCTTCTTCCTTCTCCTTCCTCCTCCTCCTCCTCCTCCTCCTCCTCCTTCTCCTTCTCCTCTCCTCCTCCTCCTCCTCCTCCTCCTCCTCTTCTTCCTCCTCCTCCTTCTCCTCCTCCTCGTGCTTGCCTATTAGCAGTCCATCTTGCAGTCAATACAAGTTATCACTGCCATTAAGTCAGTCTGGGAGTCATTGGAAAGCTTCCTGGTGTGGCAGAGTAAAGGAGTCACTGATTAACTGAGAGATAGATGGATGGATAGATTTATTGACTTAAGGCGGTGCTGGAAGGAGGTCATATGGCGTCTTGTAAGGAGGGAGTAAGAAAATGAGAATAATGGTGAATAACTTAAATGTTTTCTCATACTAAGACTTATAAACGAATGGAATAAAGCAAAGGATATTGATAAGCTGACTTTGAGATTTCTACTGCATTTTTTAGGGGACTTTATGCTTTAGAGACGTAAACAAGACTTGCTTTAACCCCCTTCACCACTGGAACGCATTTCTACCTTCCTAACCTAACCTAACCCCCTTCAGCGCTGGAACGCATTTCTACCTTGAGTTTTGGGTATGATTAGACGATTTTATTGACATTAGGAAGGATCTACGAAGGGCAGAAGATTATTGGCTACAGTCTTCACTATTTTAATCCCTCACATGAATTTCTGAAGCAGTGTGAAATCACCAAATAATAAACGCGTCAGGGTACTGAAGCGGGTTAAAGGATCAAGAGCACCGGAGACTAACACCCTTTGAAGTTGAGAGTGAGGAGGCTGACGGCGACGCTGACGAGGAAGGAGAATAAGGGGAAAGTTATTTAATAGTCCCTTTACCCAACGTTAGTGTCTTTCCTCCCCGAACTTTAGGAGCAAGGAGAGTGAGAAGGGCGTGGCGAGGCAAGGGTGAGGCAGGGGTGAGGCAGGGGAGAGGCAGGGCGCGTCTGTTCTTCAGGTGGAGTCTGCCTCGTATAAACTTGAGCCTGAATCCAATTATCTGAGGAAGGGCGGAATCTCGCGTCTCTGGCAGGGATATGAATGGGTAATGACACGGCGGGGAGGCGGAGACGGCGGGTTCTGGCGGGCTCTGGCGGTGGGAAGGAAGGTGCGCAGGTGAGAGGAGACGCGAGGGGAAGATTGATAACGAGCAGGGAAGGAAATAATAACGAGTAGGAACTATTTATTTTTTTTTAAAGTAAAGGATGCGACAGTTGTTTGAAGTGAAGCTGGTAAATATAGGAAGAAAATGTCAAGTAATTGTAAAGAAAGAAGAGAATAGATACGAATAGGATAACGAGCTGGGAAGGAAATGAGAACGAGTAGGAACTATATATTTTTGGCGGGAAAATAAAAGATGCCACATTTTTTTTGAAGTGAAGCTGGTAAATATAAGAAGAAAATGGGAAATAATTGTAAAGAAAAAGGAGAATAGATATGAATAGAAAAAAAAAAAAAAAAAAAGGACAAATGGGAAATGAATGTTAAAATACAACTTTTTAAACGAAATGTGATAAATATAAACACAGCTACAGGAAATGGGAGGAGGGAAAGAGAGTGAAGAGGAAAAGATGAACCCACTAACGAGGAAGGAAGAACAAAGGGAGCGAGTAGTAAAGAGAATAAATAATGAAGGGCAAATCTAATTATTCCAGCTGGACCTTGTGAACCAGAATAATAATGGCAGCAACAAAGATGAAGGAAAAAAAAGAGGAGGAGAGATTTGAACGTGAACCAACAACAACAACGAATGAGAATAACAATAACAATATGTGAGAATAACAACAACAACAATAAATGATAGTAACAACAACAAACTTAGACATCAACAAATAGCAAAAAAGAAAATAGACATCAACAAATAGCAAAAAGAAAATAAAAAGAAGAGAGATTTGAACCTAAACCAACAACAACAACGAATGAAAATAACAACAACAAAAAATGAAAATAACAACAACAACAACAACAAATGGAAATAACAACAACAACAACAAACCTGGACGTCAAGAAAAATAAAAATAAAAAAAGAAATGAAGAGAGATTTGAACCTGAACCAACAACAACAAATAAAAACAAAAACAGGAAGAAGAAGAAGAAGAAACAACAACAACAACAACAACAACAATAACAATAACAAAACTGAACAAAAATAAAAGAAAAAAAGAAAAAAGAAAGAAGAAGAGAGATGTTTGAACCTAAATAACAAAAACAAGTAATAAAAACAACATCAACAAACACGAAGAAAAAAACGAAAAAAAAAAGATAAAAGAAAAGAGAGAAGAGGAAAGATCAAAAAGAGACAAACACTTCAGAGAAACAAAAAAAAAAAAAAAAACTAACAAGAAACGAATTACGAAATTAAAAGAGGAAAAAATAATAGAAAAAAAACAAAATATTAAACCACAAGAGAAGAACAAGCAAAACACGTAAAAAAAAAAAAAAAAATCAAAGGGCCGCCGTGGTACAGTGAACCATGCGTGCTTTGAGGTCCGAGGGGTCTCCAAGCGCACGGGTTCGAATCCTGTCCACGGTCCGAGTGTAGGTTGGGCTTCCTCACTCGGGGCAACGGTTTCCTAGCGGGTGGGCTTTGAGATAGGAGGTACCCCAAAAAATATCGCCTTTAGCCCAGAAATTCCCGTGAAAAGGCCACATGGTATAGAAAAAAGATGAAGGACTAAAAAAAACAGGTGTGTGTCTTTACCTGTGGGTAGAGACGCCTTAAACAGGTAATTATGTTGGTGAGGCGGCGCAGGTGAGGGGACGGGAAGCTGATGGGAGAAGGGGACACGAAACTTTGGATTAAACTGAGTTGTGTACCTGAGGGAGGAGTTTCAGTGAGGGGACCTGGAGAGAGAGAGAGAGAGAGAGAGAGAGAGAGAGAGAGAGAGAGAGAGAGAAATAATTGGTAATAGAAGAAAGCTAGAAAGAGAAAATATAAAATTAAAAAAAGGAGAATGCGAAATAGAGGAAGTATATACAAAGAGAAGAAAGCGAAATGGGAAATAGAGAAAAAGAAGAAGAAGAATGGAAAATAGCAAGAGAAAAGAGGATTACTGGAGGAGGAAATACTTCAAAGAGAGGACAGAGATGGAGACTGAGGAAGAAGAGAAGAAGAGGAGGGAAGGAGAGACAAAAGAGTATTACATCACAAGAGAGGTGTGCGAAAGAAAGGCAAACAAACAGACGCTGAGGAAGAAATAGATAATGAAGTAGGAGAAAAGGAGGAGGAGGAGGAGGAGGAGGAGGAGGAGGAGGATAAGTAGAAGTAGGAGGAGGACAGATGCTAAGGAAGAAATAAAAAATGAAGTAGGAGAAAAGATAAAGAAGAAGGAGGAGGAGGAGGAGGAGGAAGAGGAGGAGAAGGAGGAGGAGGAGGAGGTATGCTAAGGAAGAAATAGAAAATGAAGTAGGAGAAAAGATAAAGAAGAAGGAGGAGGAGGAAGAGGAGGAGGAGGAGGAGGAGGAGGAGGAGGAGGAGGAGGAGGAGGAGGAAGGAGACGACAGGTGCCAGTAAAGGTCACAAAAGAAGACGAAGAAAGATGAAACATACAAAAATGAATAAGAAGAAGAAGAAGAAGAAGAAGAAGAAGAAGAAGACACGTATGAGAAAACGTTATATAAGAAGACGAAAGAAAGACAAAACATACAAAAAAAGAAAACGAAATATTGGAGAAAGAAAACAGAAAAAATGGACACTCAGAAACAAAAAGAAGAAGAAGAAGAAGAAGAAGAAGAAGAAGAAGAAGAAGAAGAAAGAGAAGACGAGACATACAAGAACAAAAAATCCACAAGAAACAAAAAGAAAAAGAAAAAAAACAACATAAAAGAAAATACGTAGGAAGGAAACAAATTAATAAACAATTGAGAAAAATAAAGAGAAAGAAAGAAAGAAAGAAAGAAAGAAAGAAAGAGAGAAGAGAAGACACAATGAAACTGAGGAAATAGTGAAAATGAAAAGAAAAAGTTAATCAGAGAGAGAGAGAGAGAGAGAGAGAGAGAGAGAGAGAGAGTGTTGATGAAGACTGAACTTAAAATTGAGCTTATAATGGCTTTGATCCTTTTCATTATATACTTGAGTTCTAAATTTAACCTTTTTCTCTTCAATTTACTCCTATATATATATATTTTTTTTTTTGCTGATATCTCGAATTCCTTCATATTTCTTTATATTTCCTTAGAATTCTCATTAACCTTTCTATTTCTTCAGTTCTTTCAATGGGTCTTTTTAAGGGAGGTGGTTCTATCTCATTCCAGTAATTCTTTCATACATTTCTTCATCTTTCGTTCTTTTTTTTATCATTTATTTATTTTTTTTTTTCAAGTTTATGCTGGTTTTGATGTTGTTCTTTATATACCTGAGTTCTAGTTTCATTCCTTTTTTTTTCTTCAATTTCTCCTTCTTCAACCTTGTTTTTTTTTTTCTTTGTTTTTTTTCTTTTTCTTCTTGTCCTTTTGTTGTTGTTTTTGTGGTGTTTTTTTTTTTTTTTTATTTTTTTCTTCTTCTTCTTCTTCTTCTTCTTCTTCTTCTTCTTCTTCTTCTTCTTCTTCTTCTTCTTCTTCTTCTTCTTCTTCCATGCCCTCATTCTCATCCTTGTCCTTCTTCTTATCCTCTTGTCCTTGTTTTCTTCTTTCCTCCTCCTTGTCCTCTCCTCCTCCTCCTCCTCCTTCTCCTCTCCTCTCCTCTCCTCTCCTCTCCTCTCCTCTCCTCTCCTCTCCTCTCCTCTCCTCCTCCTCCTCCTCCTCCTCTTCAATTAATCTTTCTTCTCAGTAACATCGTCCTCCTTCTCTTCCTCCTTCAAACTTTATTCCCTAACTCATCCTCTTATCCCTCCTCCTCCTCCTCCTCCTCCTCTTCCTCCTAATCCTCCTGACCATCACATCATAGCCCCATCAATTCAGTTCGTCAGTATCAACAGTTTCAATCACCTCCACCTTCTAGTCTCTCCCGCAATCCTGACCTTCAATTCTCCACACGGTATACCACTCCTGGCCCCGTCCATTTCTCTAGCTAGGGGTGAATGAGGGCAGCGTGTCATTGGGTGTGTATAAAGAGGATGAATACTGTGTGACTTATGGTTGGTAAGTTTGTTTTGGTGAAGTCTAATGGATATTTTTTTCTTTTTCTTTTTTTTTTTTTTTTTACATTTTTTTTCTCACACACACACACACACACACACACACACACACACACACACACACACACACACACACACACACACACACACACACACACACACACACACACACACGTTTTCTCTTTCTTTCTTTCTTTCCTTCTTTTTGTTTCTGTTTCTGTGTCTGTCTGTGTCTGTCTCTGTCTGTCTATCTGTCTGTCTATTGGTCTCTGTCTATCTATCTGTCTGTCTGTCTATTGGTCTGTCTGTCTGTCTGTCTCTCTCTCTCTCTCTCTCTCTCTCTCTCTCTCTCTCTCTCTCTCTCTCTCTCTCTCTCTCTCTCTCTCGTTCTTTTGTATTTCTTACTTTCCTTTTTCCCTCCTTTTCAACTTTTTCTTTAATTCTTTTCTTTCTTTTCATTCTTTCTCTTTCTCTTTCTTCCTTTCTTTATTTTTTCCTTTCTTGCAGTCTGTCTTTTCTCCTCCTCCTCCTCCTCCTCCTCCTCCTCCTCCTCCTCCTCCTCCTCCTCCTCCTCCTCCTCCTCCTCCTCCTTTTCTCTCCCAACCTATCTCGCGGAAACTAAAATATCACACAGAGATGAAATTTATGGACATTCTTTCTCGTACTAAATAAACCTCGTCGTTTTCTCTCAGACACTTTCCTTCCGTCACATTTTATCACCTGCAGCAAAAATATCACTGTAAACTCGATTATGTGGAAGTTTTGGCGGGAGATGAACAGTCTGAGTGATAGAGGCGCCATCTTTTGGGTATTTCGTGAACTGCAGCCTTAGAAAACCACGTCTTTGCATCATATTTTGAAATGCTTGTGGCTCTGCTCCTTCACCGCTTTCAAAAGGCTCTGTAGTACGTAGTTCTTAAAGGGTGTTTTTTTAAAGGTTCTAGTGACATTAACAGGATTTCTACGGTATTAACAGGATTAACACTCTTTAGAAACACGGCTATTCATCTTTGTTGTGTTTCAAAATAGCAAAGTGTTTCAGAATTCATGTTTTTACAGCGCCGTGTAGAGTAATCTGTTTTTCTTGTTAGTCAGCTCCGGCGAGACAATAAAGAAAATGGAAGGGAACGATATTGGATAGTAAAAGAAAACGAGCACTTTCAAGGATAACTAGTGTGTTTCTCGAGACTCCTGACGCTGCTGCTGCTGGTGGTGGTGGTGGTGGTGGTACAAACACATATACATACAAGCGTCGTTCCCTGGCCGCCCTCACAGATGGGACACGGCTACATGAGATGAGGTGATAAATTTTAGTGCAGCAGCTGAGGCCTCACGCAACTTTAGGGAAAACACACACACACACACACACACACACACACACACACACACACACACACACACACACACACACACACACACATTTAATTTACTTTTAGATCTAAGAGCATGAAATTTGTTTTGCTTCATGGTGTGTTTGTGTGTGTGTGTGTGTGTGTGTGTGTGTGTGTGTGTGTGCGTGCTTGTGTGTGTGTTTGTAAGATTCATATAATTCTCTGTAATCCTCTTGCACACACACACACACACACACACTCTCTCTCTCTCTCTCTCTCTCTCTCTCTCTCTCTCATCCCCAACTCAATTCCTTCACTTATTTCTCACGTGTTCTTCCTTTTCTCTCTCCCATTTTTACAGGAGGAAAATCGCGAGAGGGTTGCCCCATCCTCACATTCCCGGATAGAGGAAATTTTGCTCAGCTAGGAGACGAGGAATATCGAAAACTGATCATCTACCTCACCTCAGTCCCCTCGTAAGTACACCTGGGGAGGAACACACCTGTGGGAACCTTACCTGTACTGAGGGAAAGGGGCGAAGTTACCTTGCATTTTCTTATTTCATTTTGTTTTATTTTATTTTTTCTTGTCTCTCGTTCGGTGTTTTTTCAAGGAGAGTGTTTTTTTTTTTTTATCACTACGGAGAGGACGTACCTGGGAGAGTCTTATCAGTGCATGGGAGTTTTTTCTAGTGAAGATTTATGTCAGTTAAGCTTATTAGTGTATTGAGAAATGATTACATGGGAGGTTATTTGTGTATTGGAAGTCTTACCTGCTGGGATATACCTGGGAGGAGCTAATTAGTGCATGGGAGACCTTTACCTGGGAGAAACGCACCTGAGAGAGACTAACTTCTGCATGGGAGGTTAACAGGTGAGTTTTTACGTGGGAGAAACTTATTAGTGCATGGGAGAATCTTATCTGTGCATGCAAGGGACTGTATGGGAGAGAAGATGTGGGGGGGGGAGGCTTGTACTGGTGTGTGGGTGTTAGTGGGAGAAAGGGGTGAGGATTGTGGGCTTTGCTTTCATGTGAGAGTGGGAGATTAAGTTGGGGAAGGGTGGGAGGAGGGGGTGTTATGGGAGTAGGGGGGGGCATTTACCTGGTTATGTGAGGAAATGGAGGTTATAATGTGTGTTTGTGGAGTGAATGAGAGAGAGAGAGAGAGAGAGAGAGAGAGAGAGAGAGAGAGAGAGAGAGAGAGAGAGAGAGAGAGAGAGACTATTTTGGGACACTGGAAGATTATTAAATGAGTGACAATGGAGAGGGAAGGAGGAGGAGGAGGAGGAGGAGGAGGAGGAGGAGGAGAAGGAGGAGGAGGAGAAGAAGAAGTAGAAGAGAAAGAAGAAGGTGAAAGAGGAGGAGGAGGAGGAGGTGGAGAAAAAGGAGGAGGAGGAAGTCGAGGAGGAGAAAGAGGAAGAGGAGGAGGAGGAGAAGGAAGAAAAGAAGAAGAAGAAAAAAAAGAAGGAATAGAAAAGTAAAAAAAAAAAAAAAATCAAATATTTACTAACAAAAAAAAAAAAAAAAAAAAAAAGTGGAAAAATAAACTCGCATCCTGATTGGCTGTTGGGCTTCACGATGGCGGCTTTCTATTGGTTAAGAGGACACCATTCTCGCCTCTGATTGGTCCTTGTGTTGCAGGCTTCAGGACGCCGACTTGGGGTTTGTGTTGGTCATCGACAGACGCAATGACAAATGGAACTCCGTCAAAACTGTTCTCCTCAAAATATCGGTAAGTTGTGTTGCGTGGTGCGTGTGTGTTGCGTGTGTTGCTTCATTTGTGTTGCGGTGTTTGGCTGGAATTTGTGTGCGTGTGTATGTGTGTTGCGTGTGTGTATGTGTGTTGCGTGGGATGAGAAATGTGTTTGTATGATTTCTTTTTATTTGTGTTGCATTGGGGTGTGTTGCGTGTGTCGTTTAGTTTGTGTTGCGGTGTTTGGGTGAATTTTGTGTGTGTGTATGTGTGTTACGTTGGATGAGATATGTGTTTATATGATTGTTTTTTTTATTTGTGTTGCATTGTGGTGTGATGCGTGTGTGTTGCGTATGTTGCTTAATTTGTGTTGCGGTGTTTGGGTGAATTTTTTGTGTGTATGTGTGTTGCGTGAGATGAGATATGTGTTTGTATGATTGTTTTTTTTTTATTTGTGTTGCGTGTTGCGTTGCGTGTATGTTGCGTGCGTTGCTTCATTTGTGTTGCGGTGTTTGGGTGAATTTTTTTTGTATGTATGTGTGTTGCGTGGTATGAGAAATGTGTTTGTATGATTTTTTTTTTGTGTTGCATTGTGGTGTGTTGCGTGTGTTACGTGTGCTGTTTCATTAATTTTGTGTTACTGCGTTTAGTTGGATTTTTTATGTGTGTATGTGTGTTGCGTGGGATGAGAAATGTGTTTGTATGATTTATTTTTATTTGTGTTGCATTGTGTTGTGTTGTTTGTGTGTTGCGTGTGTAGTTTGATTTGTGTTGCGGCATTTTGGTGATTTTTTTTCTGTATATGTGTGTTACGTTGGATGAAAAATGTGTCTATGATACTTTTTTAATTGTGTTGCGCTGTGTTACGTGTCTTCTACTTTGTGTTGTTGTGTCAGGAACGAAGTATTGTTTGTTTCAGGATACGTCTATTATATCATTTGTGTTACATTAAAGTGTGTTGAAGGTGCTGCGTGTATTGTGTTGCATTATTATACGGCTTTGAAGAACGTGTGTGTGTGTGTGTGTGTGTGTTAGAAAAGAAAGTAATGTATATTGGAGTGTTGGTTAGCGTGAGTGTTGCATCCAGCCTTTACCTGACGGAGGGGCGGGTGTTGCGTGTTGCAGGGCTTCTTCCCGGGACTCATCACCGTGGCGTACGTGCTCAGGCCAGCCGGGTTCCTGCAGAAGGCCATCTCGGAGGTGTCCAACAAGATCTTCCGGGACGAGTTTAAGTTTCGGGTGAGTGAATGAGTGAGTGAGTGAAGGAGGAAGTGAATTAGTGAGTGAGTGAGTGAAAAAAGTAAGCAAGTGAGTGAGTGAGTAAAGGTGGTGCGTGAATAGATAGGATGGATGAATGAATGAGTGTGTTGGTAGACGAGTAAGTGGTGACCGAGTGAGTGAGTGAGTAGGTAGATAGATGACTGAATGTGTGCGTGGGTAGATGCATATGTGAGGGAAATGTGTGAGTAGGTGAGTGAGTAAATGGTTGATTGATTGACTGAGTGACTGAGTGAGTGGTAGATAGATAAATGACTGAATGAGTACGGGACTGGATATGCGAGTGAGTGAGTGTGTGAGTAGGTGAGTGAGAATTGTATAAGATGTGAGTGATAATTGCATAAGATTGTGGGGTGAGTAAGTAGGCGAGTGAGTAAGTGAAAAACGCGTACTAGCACACTCCAGGGGACTATCAATAAAGGAGCATTACAGAAACACACTTTAAAACCCACGGCCAGAATTATGTGGGTGACTAAGCTTCTTATGAGAACCCGCAAGGAGACACTTAAGTGGAGATGAATGTAGTTAAGAACCTTTAGAGTGAGAGAAGCTGCAAGAAGCCATCAGAACTACACGTGCTGATCCCTGACAGAACATACTTATTCCCTTTATTCATTGATTTGTTCATTTATACGAGAGAGACTGTGGTTTAGATTAAAAAAAAAAAAAAGTTATAACTCTGTCCAACTCCCTAATGCAAGAGTTAACCAGTATTCTTAATCATTCATATCTTTCTCTGGTAAACTCTGTAACTCCCTGCCTGCTTCTGTATTTCCAACTTCCTATAACTTGACTTCATTTAAAAGGGAGATTTCAAGACATTTACCTCTTTCTCCTGACTAACCCCTTTGAAACTACAGGGGACTGACAACTAAGAAGGGCTTTTTTTAATATTTTTTGTTACCCTTAGCCAGCTTCCCCATCTTAGATATAAAGAAAAATTCCCCACTTTCATAATTGTGTGTAATATTCAAAAGCATACACTAACAGCCAAATTACCTGATTACCTCATTGCTTCACCTGCTGCTCACCTGTTTCCCTCATGAGCACCTTGGTCGCCTGCAGGTGGTGGTGTGTAACTGCGTCGCGGACCTTCACGATTACATAGACAAGAACCAGCTGACGGAGGACCTGGACGGCTGCATCCCTTACAATCACGATGAGTGGATTGAGCAGAGAGTGGTGAGTACCTCCATGTGTATGTGTGTGCGTGTGCGTGTGTGTGTGTGTGTGTTCTCATTTCCGCAGCGTGTGGTGTTGCGAGGATGACTAGAAAAGTGTTCGTTTCTTGGTGACTGCCTCGTGTTATCATCTTTTATCTTTACCTGGTGATTAGTCTCATTCTCTCCACCTTCTTGTTGGCTTTTTTTTTTCTCTCTCCTCCTGCTTGAAGATAGTGATGGTGACTGATTGTATTGGTGATAGTGACTGATTGTATTGGTGATGGTGACTGATTGTATTGGTGATGGTGACTGATTGTGTTAGTGACAGTGACGGATTGTAGTTGTGATTCTCGTGTCCTTGTCGGGTCGTAGTTCTTGTGGATCGCTTTCTGAGACACTTCCGCAACGCATCTCTACTTTGGACACTGTGTAGGTGAAGTGACGTGTTTTTCATGGTGTTTTACGGTTCTAGTCAGATATTAACAAGATTTCCATACAATAAACATGAAAAGCACTCGGTGAGCATCTCTACAGTGGCCTTTGGAAATAGTCGTGGCGAGAGAACAAAAATCTTGGCTTCAGGAAGGACAGGAACAGATGACCACCCAGCCACTCCTACAAGAAGCACCAATCCTGAACTCGTATCCTCAAATAAGTACCATGAAATACTGAGTTATCCTGCACCTTTGGCCCTTCGTTGACGTGAGGGAGCGAGGAAAGCCCTGAGTTATACTGACGGAGACGCAGAAGAAGGGAAGTTCACAGTCAGTCTATCGCCGCGTTGGAAAGATTGAAGTGTGAATCAGGCGCAGGAAAGGAAGAAGGGAAATGAAGATGTCATTGAGTGATACATATGTTGGTGACAAGCAGAGCAGAGAGAGAGAGAGAGAGAGAGAGAGAGAGAGAGAGAGAGAGAGAGAGAGAGAGAGAGAGAGAGAGAGAGAGAGAGAGAGAGAGCATCTTTATATAAAGAAAAACTAAATAAAATGAATGTGGGAAAGAGGAAATGCCAGAGAGAGAGAGAGAGAGAGAGAGAGAGAGAGAGAGAGAGAGAGAGAGAGAGAGAGAGAGAGAGAGAGAGAGAGAGAGAGAGAGAGAGAGAGAGAGAGAGAGAGAGAGAGAGAGAGAGAGAGAGAGAAGTCTATTTGCCTTTCCTGAGGGAGGGATCGTGGAAGATGAAGGAAGGGAGGATGAATGGGAGGAAGAGGAAAGACCCGAGGCGGAGGTAAAGGAAAGAAGGGAGGAAGGGAGGGAGGGAGGGAACCACGCAGATGTGACACAGATGAGGCACAGATGAAGAGTCAGATAGGAAAGCTGTGTCACCAGTATCCTCAAAATGGTGAAAATAGAGATGACTGGAAACGCTTGGTTGGGTGTGTGGTGAAACCCGTGCTCGTGTGTGTGTGTGTGTGTGTGTGTGTGTGTGTGTGTGTGTGTGTGTGTGTGTGTGTGTGTGTGTGTGTTGGGAGATCACAATGCTGGAGGGAATTGAGTGTTGTGTTCATGATTTAGAAAGTGTGGATATTTTCATTATCAAGAGACTCGAGTGAGAGATGAGTGGGTGGATAGTTGACGTAGGTGGATGCTCGAGGCGTGGATGACAGACTGGGGTGGCGGGAAGGCGGGGGCGTGTGCTGTGTTGCCGGCGAGAGAGTGTACCAAGTGTAGCGTGGTGTCACAGAGTTGGGAAAGCGCCTCACCAGCTCACTCTCGCCGGGATGTGAAGGTGATGCGGTGGTGTGTGGCGTCCCGGAGGCTGTGTGCTGTGTATGTGGTGTACCTGTGTTGTATTGTTGCTTCCGTGCTGTGTGTTGTCGTCTGTAGCAGTGCCTTTGTTTCCCGCGCGCGTGTCTTCCGGGAATGGTGAATGAGACGGCACATACCGAAGGGAAATAAAGGGAAGGGAAAGGAGATAACTGAATCGCATCGGCCATTCTCTCCATCACAACGGAGGGATGTGGATAGACCTCATTGTGATCTCAGGTTGGAAGAGAAATTGAATAGTCTTCCTCACCTGTCGAGATGATCAATCCACTTTACCAGTACCACGAGTGCCACCCTCCACCCACTCACAGGAGGCTGCCGCGCCACCACTCCATCCTGCACGCATCATGTCAGGACTCTTCACTCTCCTCCGCCGAGAAAACACATCAGTCACTCAGCGCCACCGCCCTACCTGTCGCCTCCTCGCTGACGACGCCACGCAATCATGATCCGCTTCTCAAATACCTCGTGCTTGAAGAGGATAACGTTAGAGGCACTTCAAGGCCACTCCCCATTACCACAATTGGCTACCAGGATCACTTCTCCCTCGCAGCCCCTTCCCTCACACCCACAGACACCCTTCGACTCCCATCAGAGGAAGGAGATGTCACAGGGAAGCTGCAGCAAGTCCCCTGCGTCCCACATTGCCGAGGACACACCCAACGTGGCTTCTTCGTCAAGGGCGCTGAGACTCGCAACCTGAAGGCGCTGAAGGAGTCGTGGTGCGAATCAGTGTCTTCGTCTGCTACCTTCTCGCGTCCTCGTCGGAAGAGTCTCACCAGGACGCCCTCAGTGCAGACCCAACTGGTGTCCTTACCGGCTACCTACACGCACTCCTTCTGTCGCTCCTCCTTCAGGCGTCCCATCGCTCTGCCTTCTACTAACCTTCACCACAACGATAACCATGAACTTTCACCACCAACCGCACGTCTTTTAGTGGCTAGTGAGGCTGCCGATGGGTGGTGCTGGAAGGGGGACGCATCTGTCGACCCTCGCAGCTTGTTTCCTCTGAAGGGCATGACGGGGAGAGGCAGAGGCGACCCACATGATACCTGCGTGAGTGACTTCGGTCTGAGCACCAGCTGGAGTGATGAGGGGGAGGACGCTTACTGGACGCCGAGTGAGGGGAGTGAGGGTTCATTCCACGACTTGGGTTGGAGTGACGAGAGTGAGGCGTCGTCCCTGGAACACAGCTGGAATGACAGGAGTGAGGGGGGTGAAATTATTTACCACAGATGTGCAAGAAATGAAAGGCTCTTTGTAGAATCGCAGTGGAGTGAGGAGTCAATAAACGAGGCAAAGTGGAGTGATGGGAGTGAGAGTTCTTTCCATGAGGCGAGGTGGAGTGAGGACTTTGAGGGAGTGAGCCAGGCCGTCTCTCTAAGTGACTCAGGGATTGATGGTGACACAGACCACGCAGAGGAGACCGAACAGCAGAGAGGGACAGACGGAGATCAGGAAGACAGACTCAGGGAAGGTGCAGGCGGGAAAGCACAAGACAACCGTGACAGTGGCGTTGCGTACCGGTGGCTAAACTCATTCTGGAGCCTCGAGATCGGTTCCTCAAGACCTTCTGCGGGAGAAAACCTTGTAGTGACCGCCAGCCGCTGTTTAGGGCGATACTTACGAAGACAGCGCCCCTCCTCCCCTGTCAGATCCCCAGAGGCCCCGCTGCTGCCCCAGGTGAGACCCCCGCCTTGTGCCTGAAGGTGCTATGCAGGAACTAAGGAAATGAATGTCTGCAGGAAAACTATAAAGCGCCGGTTAAGCGAGTTTTTTTTTTTTTAGAAGCTTGTTACTCTTGTTGTTGTTGTTGTTGTTGTTGTTGTTGTTAGTGGAGGTAGTTATTGCTGAGGTGGGCGTGTTGAGGTGGTAGAGGCAGTGTTGGCTGTGGTGGATGTGTTGGTTGTGGTGCTGGTGCAGGTGATAAGTGGTGCTAGAATTGACGTGGAAGGAAGCACAAGTTAGTGGTAGTGGTGGTGAGTGTGATGACTAGTTGTAGTGATGTGATGACAATAATGTAATGGTATGACAGTGATGTGATGTTGTGATGACAAATGTGGTGATGTGGTGACAGTGGTTGTGATGATGTGACTGGGATGTGGTGATGTGGTTACAGATTGTGATGATATGGTGACTGATTGTGATGATGTGGTGACTGATTGTGATGATGTGGTGAGTGTGATGATGTGGTGATATGAACTACAACCACATGTAAAGAAAAATAACAAGAACACCACAAAGCATGCCAGATAAAAAATAATAATAAATCAATAAGAAAATAACATTAACATTTCAAACTAACTTTCCTCACCTTTCCTTTTTTTTTCCCTGTCCAGGCTGTCCCTCATTTACCCAATTACTTAATTACTCTTTGATTTAAACCATTAACCCTTTTCCCATAACCCTTTAAGGTCTGAGGCAGCCACGTGGACA
>NC_059278.1:1654643-1657143 GCF_017591435.1 Portunus trituberculatus
ACCTCCCTTCATTTACGTGTACTTTCAGTGTTTTCTTTCGTTTAGTTTCTCTTATTTTGTCTCTTTGTGTACTTTTTATCTTATTTTTCGTGCTATCCTTTCATTTGCTATGTATCGTTTCCTATTCTATATTTCTGTTTTATCTTCTGTTTTCTTGTTTATTGTGAGCATATTCATTTTCTACGTCCTTTTATTCATCTTTTTTTGTGTACTTTTTTTTTTATTTTATTTTCGTATTGTTGTTTACTTTGCTTTGTATCATTTCCTCTTTTATTTATGTTTTATTTTCTGTTTTCCTGTTTATTGTGAGCATATTCACCTTGTACGTCTTGTTTTTTTTTTTTCTCTCTCCTTTTCAATTTCACTATGTTCTTATTCTTAACTCTCTTTATTTTATTTTGTCTCCTCATTTTGTGTCTTATTTCTTCCTTAACTTTATCTTTGATCCTTTATCTCATGTTTCGTATATCTTTTCTTTCTTTTCTTTACTTCCTTTGCTGTATCTTTTTCTTTCTGCTGTCTTTCTCCATCGCCGAGGCGTTCATCTGACCCTCACTGCATCTCTTCCCCATCATAAAACAAAGATATCGTGTATTTCCACCTCTAGTCCATTGAAAGCTTCACTGTAACTCCCCCGGACACCTTCCCTCTCACACCTCACTTCCTCTGTGCCTTTACTATTCCCCATGAACGTGACCTTAAACTCTCTTGACCTTTGTGGACCCCCTTTCGACCTTCCTTGACCTATTGACCCACTTCCGGTTTCTGTCATGTATCCCCGCTCTTCCTCCCCCATCTTCCCCCATGTCTGTGTGTCTACCTGTCTGCCTGCCCTGCTTCGTCTCACTTGGGTCCATATTCAGAAATGCTTTGCTCTCTCACCACGACTATTTTCCAAGGCCACAGAGATGATTAGCCGTGTTTTCAAGAGTGTTTTTCCAATTAATAATGTCGAAATATTATCCCTCTGCCTCTAGAACCTTAGACACACCTTAAGAAACTCATGTAGATTTAAATAAAGCCTTTTGAAATAGTGAGGTGAAGAGCAGAAGTGTTTGAGAATATGAGCTTGATTAGTTACTCTCTCTACTCCTCCCGTCACACTTCCACTACCTCATAAATTTGAACTCCTCTCTCTCATTACTCTGAGCCATGACGGATTTCCTCTCACTCCCTCACTCCATCACTCCCTTGCTCTCTCTTCCGCTCTCTCCCTCACCTGACGCACCTGCAGGACGCCACTTTTTCCTCCCACACCACCTGACGAAGGAGGATCTCGAGGTGGTGTGCGTAGGAGGGGTTCCTTCAGTGCCTCCTCTTGATGCACTCTTAAGCCCTTGCCTCGAGGGACTTCCTGGGATCCTTATGGACTTCTGCTTAAGGCCACGCTCTTCCTGCTTACTCCTTATACCAGTCCTCCTCCTCCTCCTCCTCCTCCTCCTCCTCCTCATTCTTTTCTTTCTTCTATTCCTCCTACTCTTGCTCCTCCTTCCGCCTCCTTCAACTTCTAAATCACCTCCTATTCCGCTTCCTCGTTCTATACCTTAGTGTCCTCCTCCTCCTCCTCCTCCTCCTCCTCCTCCTCCTCCTCCAGCTTCTTCCAACTCCTAAATCGCATCCTACTCTACCCCCTCGCTTCCTTGTTGCCCCTGCCTTAGCCTCCACCTCCTCCTCCTCCTCTTCCTCCTCCTCCTCCGAGTCTAACGGCGCCCCTTCTCTTGCTCCCCTGACACAGCGCCGCCCAGGCCTCCACCGCTTCTACAATGAGCAACTCTTTTCCCGACAGATCCAACACGCCGTGGCCACTCTCAAGCAGGTACTGTGCTGGCCCCGGGTCGGCGGCTGGTGCTGGGGCCGGGGGGGAGGGAGGAGGGCAGGCCAGGCACCCCACCAAAGGAATTTTTGTTTTTCTCTCTCCTTCAGTTTTTTTTTTTTTTTTTTTTTTACTTTTTTTTCTTCCTTCTCGTGCGGTCATGTTCCGTGTTTTGTTTTGTTTTGTTTTGTTTTTGTTGATGTCTGTAATTCCGAGGCAGTTTGAAGGTTAAGATATTGTTACTTATTATTTCTTCCCTCCTTTTACCATTCTCATTATTATTAACTCGTTTTTCTTTTCTCGGTTTTTTTTTTTTTTTTTTTTTTTGTCTTTCTCCGCGGCAAATATCGGACAATAATCCCTCACGCGGGTCAGCTTCACAATACCTTCGCTTCACTCACGCAGTAATTAGTTCTGCCTTAACGAGAAACCCTGCTGCTGCTGCTGCTGCTGCTTCTGCTGCTGCTGCGGGCAAGTTACGAACCAGGTGATTAGTGCTGATGAAACTACCAGGTCGTTATTGATGTCATTATTGCACTGAAACACACGGGTTGGGTCGTCTGCGGCGTGACGAGGGAGGAGATGAAGCACCGGGACGAACCTGAAGCATTACCAGCTTACGTTATAGTCGTGATCAGAAGTGGTTTTTTTTTTTTTTTTATTTATACCATGTGGACTTTACACGGG
>NC_059278.1:1662143-1709643 GCF_017591435.1 Portunus trituberculatus
CTTCAGAAACTCATGTTGGGCATTAAGATAGTGAAGACTGTGGCCATTAATCTTTTGACCTCCATAGACACCTCCTAATGTCAAGAAAAGGGTGTAATCGTATACAAATCTCAAGGTAAAAATGTGTCCCAGTACTGAAGGGGTTAATCTCTCAGTAGAACCATAAAAACACCCTTAAAAATCTGGTATACCTTCGTCTTGATCCCTTTTCAATGTAGTGGAGGTGCAGCAATAGTGTTTCAGGATAAAGATCATCAGTGAAACAGTGAACGAGAGTCAGAAAATTACCTTGATTAAAACTGTATTCCTCTGCCAACAGACGTCCCTGGAGGTGTCCCTGAAGCAGCTGAGTGGCATGCTGGAGGTGGGCGACTCAGTGGTGCACGTCGACCAGCTCTTAGCAGAGGCACAGGACTTCCACATGATGACTGCCGTGAGTGTTGCCCTTCCCTCCCGCCCCCTTGGTGTCACATGTTTTTGTAGCTTCAGTCAGTCAGTGGTCACTTTTTCTTGTAGCTTCAGTCAGTCAGTGGTCATGTTTTTGTAGGTACAGTCAGTCAGTGGTCATTTGTTCTCATAGGTTAAGTCAGTCAGTGGTCATGTTTTTGTAGGTACAGTCAGTTACTAGTCATCATTCATCCTGTACTATCAAGCAGTTAGTAATCATCATATGTTCTAATAGCACCAGTCAGTCACTAGTCATCATATGTTCTAAAAGCACCAGTCAGTCACTACCTAGTTACCATTTTCTAATAGCACCAGTTAGTAAATAGTCAATTTTCTCACTCAGATTCCTTGTATGTAATCCTAGATCCTCCTTTTCACTCTTATTACCTCCTCATTTCTCCCCCTCGCAGGACCAGCTGGAGAAGGCGGAGGAGCTGAGAATCATCGGCACACAGCTCATTGAGAGTCAGCACTACGCGGTCGACTCCATCCAGCCCAAGTGTGTGGAGTTGGTGCGGATGAAGGACGCCTTCCAGGAACGCATCACCCGCCGCCTGGAGACCTTACACAAGTGCCGGGACCTTCAGGAGCGCATTGAGAGAGTGAGTGAGGCAGGATCTTGGGTTTGAAATGCATGGCATAGCTTGGATTTTCTCTTTCTCATTTTTTCTTTACTGCCGTTATTATTGCTTCATCCATTACTCCATCTCTCAGGAAAGTCAAGATGAAGCTGCCTCAGTATCACACAAGTACACTGTACTATTACTCTGTTCTTCATGCTGTATCTCATCTGTGTGTAATGCTGATGCTGTGGTGTTTCAGGCCAATAAGTGGTGCACAGAGGGTGTGGAGCTGCTCGCCTGTCAGCAGATAGAAAGATGTCAGGCCCCAGAGTTTGCCGAGGAGGCTTTGAGGGAGCTGGAGGAGTTCATGGCGTCCTCAGACCACAGCCACCTGGGCAGCTCACGGGAACTGAAGACCATGTTTGAAGACGTCATCACTCCAGAAACCAAGGGACTTGTGCAACAGGTAATTCTCCTTCTTTAGCTTGATTTCTCTTCATTTTTATGGAGACTTGAGGAGTAACAGGAATGAGACTGAGTGATATCCTCAACAGCCCTGTACACATAAGTGTATTGTATGTAATTCCACACTCAATTACTGTATACTTGAAGTTCTTACTCTGGGTGCTGATCTTTAAATGAGTTTGATTGCTGCAGGTGCTGAAGAGAATAGAGGATGTGCAGATGATGTGTGAGAAGAGAAAGAGTTCCCTCAAGAGGCTGGCCACACGCCTCCCCCGGCCAGTGCATGCAGTCACCCCAGAGCCAGCTGTCCCCCTCCACCACAGCCAGGGCCAGTCCAGTGGTACGCCCCATTCCCATCCTGCCTCTCCCCTCCACGCAGACCTTCCCAAGTCTCCCAAGAGCATGAGGAAGGCGTCCACACTGCCCAAGGTGAGAGTTGTGTGTGACTTGTCATGACGCTAGGAGGTGGTGGTGTGTGAAGTGTTTGTGTTGTGATAGGATGGTGTGAGGCAGTGGAGGGGTTGAAGGAGTAAATTCCTAGGAAGCTGTCCAGATATGTTGGGAAAGTAAAGCTTAGTGATTATCTGAGTGAAGGAGTGAGTGTAAAGGCTATACCTAGGACATATTTGTGATGGTAGGAGGTAATGTTGAATCACCTACATGAGTGAAAGATTCCTTGCATTAGAGTACAAAGATGGAAAATTTTCTTTCATGGTTGTTTTGATGGGAGTTCTGAAAAGGAGGGAGACATCACAGATAGGAGCATGTGGTTAAACAAGGCAGAAATTTAATCATACCAGAACAGTTCTTTAATTGTCTCACTGCAATGACTACAGTTTTTCCTTCGGCCTAGATGTTACGGCTGCATCCAGGCAGCCAGAGTGTGAGGCGGCGGGCCCGTCCGGTAACAGTTTGCCTGGGCCAGAATGTGGTCTGGGGGGTGCCTGGCTGTGGGCCACCTGGGGGGGCAGGGCACAGGGTCCCTGTAAGGCGAGGGAGCTTATATGGTCATGAGTTACTGAAGGGACAGGAGGCCTTCCCCTCCGAACCCACCCGTCTGTATGTTGTTGGCCCGCAGGTCATTCACAACCTTCATCTGTTGCATGTAAATATGACCAAAGCGGCAGCAACAAGGATGACAGTAAGTGGATGAGCCTGTCCGCCCCACAGAGGGATGCACCGCCTAGCAGCACCTCACTCTGTTGCCCTCGGCCCTCACATCACTTGCCAGAAAGAAAACGTTGAGCAGGATTATCTATGTATTCTTTGGTTTTCAGTAATATTCTTACATCACCTGCTTTTCTAAGCCAGACTTGCTTTTCTTTTCTTCTATATATACACCTGTTCATTGCCTTAAATCAAGTTATGCAACTGTAAAAAAATAGATCAAACTCGTATGTATTTCAGCATACACTAAAGAATCAAGGGAGG
The DNA here is from genome assembly GCF_017591435.1 of Portunus trituberculatus. NCBI lineage: Eukaryota > Metazoa > Arthropoda > Malacostraca > Decapoda > Portunidae > Portunus > Portunus trituberculatus. Next base: position 1,665,050 of record NC_059278.1, read on the forward strand.
GATGCATTGTCTTGTCAAAACAGTAACTCAGTCACTACCTATCATAGACACAGTCAGCTGGTGTGGACACCTGACATTCTTCTTTCTTCATGGTCAGACCAGCATTAGAAGTATGTATTCTTCGAGTCAGCTGAGTTAGTAGGCAGTGGTGACTCACAACCCATCTCACTCCACCCACTCCATCCCATCCATGGCACACACAGTAAACACTAACAGATGTACATAGAGTCTTAGAGAATGAAATGTATCTAGCTGTCAACTTCCTCACATTTAAATTGCTCTTCCATAGTGTAATTCATCACCATAGTTTTGTGAGAGATATTTATTTGTTTTTAATGATGTAAATATTTTGAGTGTGCCGTCGGACGCTTCCTGACCTTCACCTGAACACCTTATTGGGCTGGCCAGACTTGTGGTTACACTTGTCCCACCTCTTGCTTACACTTATTTTGAACTATTCCAGCTTCCGTTGTCAGCATTCTTTCAGGAAGATATTCTGGCGTCCTGCAGCACCAAATTTCTTTTTATTTTGTAACTTCTTTTGTATTCATTAACAGCCTAATGATAAGAGTGTTGTTTTAAGTGAGAAGTAGATAAACTGTTGATGTTGAGTAACACTTGATAGACACACACCTGGCACGAAGTAAATAATGCGGTTCAGAATTATGTAGAAATAGCTAAATTATTCCCTTGTACACCACACATTACTAAGTGGGAGGTGCGATAATCCAGCATGTGTTCTTCAAGGAAACAACTCAGTATTCAATATTTAAATTTCTCAACACCAAGAAAAGTGAAGATTTGAAGGGCACGTTTATATGCACAGACGTATTTCTGTATATGTCTATAATATTTGAATTAAAACACTAGGTACAGTACATAGTATTGGATGTATTATATGTATTTCCAGGAAGCACATTTTGCCTCACCATGGAGCATAAAGGCTGAGAATGTTGTGTTCACTGCAGTGTGGCAATGACTGGCCACTCTAATTATGACACAGCATGAGAATCCGAACTTTACTGTTGATCAGATGTTTAGGACTGAAGTTAAGGATACAAACAATAAACAGATGGTGTCTTAAATCGGCCTAGTCATCACAAAATCTATTCACAAATTTCACAGCCATATTAAATCTTAGGAAGAGTGTTATCCAGCATTCTTTTATCCCTTCCCATAACCATTGCGTAACATCACTTCAGTAGGGACGAGAACTGTAGACCCTTTTAGGCTGGAGAGTTGGAGAGTTAGCTTTGGAATGTTGTGTGGATGATGTAGGCTTATCTGAAAAATTCCTCAAGTTTGGCATTGTCTTCCAGCAGCTTGGAGACAGCGGTGACTCGCCTGAGTGGACCGGGGACACTGAGGCGATGCGAGCCAAGCGAGGCCACGTCCTGAGAGAACTTCTGGACACCGAGCGCGTTTATGTGTCTGAGTTGTGCTCCATCCTCAAGGTGGGTGCCTTCTTTTATCCTTTCTTCTATTCAAACACTTTCCTTTCTCCCAAAACTTTATGCAACTTACACACTTTTGTTTGCGTCAACCTTTCTTTTTCCTTCTTCATATATGTACAACTAGTTTTCTTTTATTTCTTTGTCACATGGTAGAACATATATAACTATAACGCTTTCCTTTGCATTGAAATTAACATGAGCACTTTGCCTCACTGTGCTCAGGGCTACAAGGACGAGATGCTGAATCCTGAGATGCAGCCACTGATCCCTGTCAACCTGTACGGCAAGAGTGATCTCCTCTTTGGCAACATGGAGGAGATCTTCCGTTTCCACAATGACGTCTTCCTGAGGGACCTTGAAAACTGCATCAACACGCCTGAGCTGATCGGACTCTGTTTTGTCCAGAGGGTAAGACTGCCTTGGTTTATTTTCTATAAAAAAGGAGAAAGTTCAAGCTCTTTTGCATTCCAAGATTTTGACTTCCCATGCTGTGCCACAAACTTCTCAGAACACCATGGAAAGAAACTAAAGGAGAATAAAATAGTTAATAAAGCTAATAGAAGATATCCAAGTCCCTGTGTTGTATTGCAGAAAGACACATTCCACCGTCTGTATTCCCTGTACTGCCAAAACAAGCCCCAGAGTGAGGAGCTGCGTCGCCAAGTGGGAGACACCAACCCATTCTTCAAGGAGTGCCAACGACGCCTCCACCACAAGCTGCCCCTCGGTGCCTACCTCCTCAAACCAGTCCAGCGCATCACCAAGTACCAGCTGCTCCTCAAGGTCAGCCTCCATTGTAGATAGAACTGAAGGAAATAGTTTCTTTACATGGTTTCAAGTTAGAAATACCATAAAAGATTAAATTGACAGGAAAAGAAAATGATTATCTGGAGCATGTGAGTAGTAGTGAATATAGTTTATCCAGAAGGTTTGCAGTGTAGTGATTGCTTCTCACAGGACCTTCTGAAGTGTGTGGAGGGAAGCCAAGGCCGCCGGGAGCTGCAGGAAGCGGTAGACACAATGCTTGCAGTCCTCAAGTGCCTCAATGATTCCATGCACCAGGTGGCCATTGTGGGATTCCCGGTAAGGCTCTCTTGTGATTCTTTGTGAGTGTTTTTTTTTATGTGTGTGTGATTCATGACATGCAGAGTAAGTAGAATGAACCTCAGTGTCATTGTTGGTGATTCTCCCCCAGGGCAACTTGGCAGACCTAGGCAAGCTTCTCATGCAGGGGCCCTTCAGTGTGTGGAATGAGGGCAAGAAGGGACTGAGGGAGCTTCGTCTCAAGCCTGCCCAGAGACATATCTTCCTCTACGAGAAGGTGCTGCTCTTCACCAAACGGGCCGGGAAGGACACTGACCGTGCCACTTATCACTTCAAAAATGCCCTCAAGGTCTGTCCATAACACTTGACTGATTAATACATTTATTTACCTGAATTATTTTACATCCAGCAAGTCCTTGAAAGAGAGAGAGGGAGAATGAATGATAAAATTAATTCACTCACTTGGTTTACTTTTCTGCAGATGTCCCAGGTCGGCCTGACGGAGAGTGTACACGGCAACAAGGGCGACATCCGCAAGTTTGAAGTGTGGCTTCAGGGGCGGCAGGAGGTGCACACTATCTTGGCTCCATCGGCTGAAGTGAAGGAGACCTGGGTGAAGGAGATCAAGCGAGTGTTGCTGGACCAATTTGAGTACCTGAAGGGGGAGAACATCAAACAGTATTCCTCCAGGATCCAGAAGGGCGCCAGTCTCAACGGCATCAGGATCCCGCCACTCTCACCCACAACACAGCACAGGTCTCGTGTCTCTCTCTCTCTTCTATTGGGTGAAGCTTTTCAGGATATCCATGTAAGAGGGAGCTTCAATGATACTTAACCTCAAATTTTAGATAATCTATTGGTCTTTTTATTCAGAGGTCGTAATATAAGTGGGCCATTTTTTCATTTTCTTTGTTTTTATCTCTCTGCCAGTGACCATCTTACATAGAAAGAAATGGAAAAATCAGCATCACCTCTTTAATATAGTAGTGTAGCTATAACACATTTTACTAATAAGAAATTTCATGGGGTGATACAGTATTTCTTATTTCTTAGTTGTCAAGAATAAGTGCCATGCCTTGGGAGATAGAAAGGCTCCATGTCCATCGAGTTTTACTTTTAGGACAGGGGTGTACTGCAGCTACTAGAGTTCTTAGAGTATAAGGCTGACACACAGCTATTAACAGGGCGCTGCGCCAGACTGCCTCGTGGGACATGGCCGGCAATGGCATGAGTGGCAGTGGGGGATCCATCAGTTCCAGCAGCTCTGAGGGTCGGCAGAGTGGCAATGGGGTGAGGGAGGGCAGCCGCCGCTCCACCCGCAGCATGAGGTCTTCTGAGGGAACACTTGGAGATGCCCCAGAGGAGGAGGAGGAGAGCTGGTCTTCTGACTACTCAGCCTCAGATGAAGAAGAAGACCAAGAGACCTTCTCAGAAAGCACAGAAGTAAGTTGATTTCTGAAGTGCATTAAAAAACAAACTTAGAATGATCTTTTTGAGCTGGCATAGTGTTTAGGATTTGATAAGGAAGTATTTCTCTGTTCATTTCTATATTGAAGGTCATTGCCTTATGTTATTCTTGGAGCCAGCTCAAAAATTTGGTCACTGACTCTACATTGATTTCTTTGACCCTCCACAGTACACATCGTCGAGATTCCTGGTCCTTGCTGACTACAATGCCATGGGCAGCTCTGAGGTCAGCCTGAGGGAGGGAGACTATGTAGATCTCATCAAAGTGGGATGTGCTGGCTGGTGGTATGTGCGAGTGACCGGCACGCCCTATGAGGGGTGGGCGCCAGCTGCTTACCTTGAGCGGGTCCTCAAGAAGGGCAGCCGGTCTTCTCCTTCTGTGAGCAGCCAAGAATCAACTTCTGGCCTCAAACACGCCACCTCCAGGTGAGGCGCAGGAACACAAGGAAGGAGTGTTGTCAAGTTGAAACTTTTGGGAGAAGTGAAAGTAATAATGTTGAAAGATTGTTACATATTGTGAATTTAAGAATCACTGTCATGTCACTGGACATCTTTCTTGGAAAGGAGATGAGGTATGGCAGAAGTGCCAATCTCTGTAGACTGTTAGAGTGAGAAAGTATCTTCAGATGCACAGCAAAGGAAGTTTCTAATGTCATTCTTCCAGGAATCGAGCTCAGCAACCAAGGTGGCCACACACTAGGACAGTCTGCTACACTAGTCCTGTCAAGTGCACACAGCAACATACTGGAACATACACCTACATACACATTGCACACTTTTCAGGGAACACCAACAACAACAACTATGATTTTCCTCTGAATTCTTGAAGTCAGTAGTGTTTTAGATACTCATATATTTGATTTTACTCTGCTTAAATTGATTTCCCGGTTATATGTACTGTAAAAAACTAGAAAGAAAACTGCTCAGTCCATTAGTCCATTTTATCAAGGTAGGGTCCACTTTCCTGAGGTCGTCCCTGAATCCTTCACATCACTTCCTGTCTCTCTTGCAGGACCTCTGTTGCCTCACTCTCTGCCAAGTCTGAGGAGATCAACATCCTGTGAATGGTGCAGATGGAGCAGCCTGCTGTGCTCTGACCTGCTGGTGGTGGACAGGTTCCCTACAGCCTACATAGCCTACATAACACATGAGAATTGTTAATGTACAGTTAATTTCTGGTTCCTGTTGTTTATGACAATATTTTATGTATATTAGTCAGCTGATCCAAGATTTCTGGGGTACAAGTGAGCTGGACTCCAATTCCTAGATAAGTGTAGCTGTTGCATATGGCTGGGGAGGATCTAGATACTGTACCTAGTTCTTATTGGTTTCTACACTGCTGATGAACAGCTGTAGAGGTGTGGCTGGACCTGTACAGAACCAACAGACATTACCATCACCACCACCACCACCATCATCATTCCCTCAGAAAGTACCAGCCAACACGTTCCAGCCTCAGGTGTACCAACTCGGTGTGGTTCGTCAAAAGAGTCTCCTGTAAACCCAGAGCCTCAAAACCTCAGTAATGCAGCTCACATACTTACTGTGAACCTCGCCCTATCGTATCTCAAAGTGCTGTAGGAGGTTTTGAGGAGTGGTGAGCCAGTTGACAGGTGCAGCCAGTCAATCAGTACTGCAATGTCCTTTTAAGTTCCAAAGGCTGCAAAACAAGAAGCACAAATAGATGGAACGTACATGGGTGGTTGTATGATCTAGCAAGCAGAGGTTCCAGTTCCCTTCTTGCCCGCTATGATCTAAGTGATAGCGAGGACACATACAAATTTGTGGACTTCCATTCTCATAAGTCTCTCAATTAGCCAGTTGTTAATGTCACATATAACTATAGACCTTGATCCTCTCTCTCACACTTTCATGGCCAATCTGCATCCTCCTCTCACCTCGTGCTGAGACATGGAGAGTACCCGAGGTTTTTATAACTTTTTTACTGCATTTTTGTTGTCTTGAGTACCTTATTCTTTCTCTGGTTGTGGGTGTGTCAGAGCCGAGTGCCTCCTGGGTGGTGGCTGGAGAGAGCACTCGGAGCTAAGACTAAACATTTCCGACGTGCCAGGATAAGTAACTGGCATTCTGTAGACTAAGCTGCTTATCTCCAGTGGTCAGCCTGTGAATTTCTTCTCTACTCCAGCTTCAGACTTGTGCTTCAGGCTGCTCTGTGCTGCCTCAGTGACCTGGTTTGAGAGAAGCAGTTAAGTTCTCCTATTGCAAATTTTTTTCCTTCATTGTACTCCTTCTCAACTTATCTATTTAACATGTTTATCACTTCAGAGAATCTTCTCCTTCATCATGTTTTTATACAGTTCCATAATTTAACTAAATGTGTGTTAACTTTACCACTTGCTCACATTCCCTTTCACCCTAGCTCCCTATTCTGCCTCATGAAGCTCCCTTCCCCATGTCACCCTCAGTTAGCATGTTTCCCTCCCCTGTGGACCCCCTTGGGGCAGCCACCCGTGATCATGTGCCTCAGTACAGGTAGAAGTAGCATAGCAGTAGAGGTGTGTCCCTGTGTTGCCCCGGGGCCAGCAAGTAGCGTTTGTCATAAGGGTAAAGAGAAGATGTGTGCAAGTGTAGCTGGAAGATGCAGTCGTAGTGTGTTTTTTACAACGGGAGATTGGCCAAGGGCTAAGAGAAAAGCAGAGCAAACACCCGCAAGTGCCATTCCCAACAGAAAGTGTGAAAGAAACTGAGTGTTGCAATGATGGCTCTTCTCACTCAGCACACCCCAGGATCTCAACACCTGTTCACTCTGTCTTGTGGGAGCTGTGGCTGAGGTCATGATGTTTGGTAGTCATAACTTGTCATTATTCCTGAAACTTATCATGGAAAAACCCTGACTCATTCAGAGGAGGCGGCAGGCACAATGCTGAGGGCATTGCTGTCTGGAGGTGAAGTGGGAGGTGCCGCCTGCAGGAGTCACAGTGTAGTGACGCCAGAAATCCTGTCCCAACTCATTGCAAATTGTTGAGTTTTTTTGTGATCAGCCAAGTAATTGCTGCTGTTCTTGTTTAGGTGCAATGCTTCTACTGAAATTAAGGAAGAATATTTTTATATATGAACAATAAGTGCATCATTGAAAAGCACATGAAGGTTACATGCAATAACCTTCAGAATTTTGTATCAGTTACTTTTAAAAACACATTGAACTTGATTCACATACAAGTTACATTTGCATTGTAGCATTCCAGTTCAGAGTGTGTATGGTTTATGGAGCCAAATGTTTCATCAGTAACTCTTGTTTACTGCCACGACAGAAGTAATTACATGGTTGCTTACACTCACTCAACACTCACAGAGACCAAATACACAGTAGGTAGATGACTCCCAGAAGGTCACAAGTGTGTGTGGGCAGTACAAAAGTGACACAGCGGAGAGGAAGCCATAGTGCAGTTTTGTGATAAATTAGCGGCAGAAATAGCAGCATCAGCACCTTTGGCGGCCAGTTCTCTTGGGAAGGCCAGCGGGGGCAGCTGCGGGGGATTCCACCCCTTCGCTCCTCCAGCACTGGCATGGTAGGACTTGGCAACCGATCATGGCCTTATATACACTGCAAGTTTTGTACAACCGTATAGACAAGTTGAGGCTGAGGTGGAGAGGACCGACCCTGTACCCCAAAGAGCCCGGGCAGCAAGGCAGCCCGGCCCAATGCGGAGCAGACAGTGGGTGGGCCGGCGAGGGCCAGACCCCCGCTCCGCACTACAATCTCCCAAGTGACTTACTGACTCCTTTTTGTACAATGATGATGTGTTGTAGCATTCCATAAGTGTTCCAGTTTTCACAGTGTTGAATGGTGCTTGTATAGCCATGCATGTACTAATTAGCCAGTGGGTGTTCCTATTGCTAAGGTGTACAGTGTGACCCCTAGAGGGCCTCTCCCACCCCAGGACAAGTATATTCCCAGAGCAGCATGACGCTCCTGTCTTGCTTGGCCCTCCACTGCCCTGTGATGCCTCGTTTCCACAGGGACAGTTGTTCCCACTCGTCACTCTCTCCTTCCTCTCCTCTCCCTCTACTTTATCCATATTCCTGCCTCTGCCCCTCTCCTTGACTGTAAATACTTACACATTCATCTTCCCCTGCCAAGTACTGCCCTGGAAGGTCCGTGTATCGGCAGCAATATTTCTTTACATTTTTATGCTTGATAAAAGAAGTAATCTTAATTTGTCCGTTGATTATTGTCTGGTGATGTACATGGGATTGGCATAGAAAGTGTTATATTTATAATTAAGAAGGTTATAGCTTTATGTATTTGTACATATGTACATATATCCTGTATATGTACATACAATAAATATATACATTCTGCTCATAGGAATAATCAATATTTAAGGATGCATTTTTAATTATATGACTCCTGTAAGAAGGAAATAATCAAGTCTGAAGTAACAGCACTGAAGTGGCCAGTGACTGTCCACCTCCACACCTGTCTGGAGCAGGTGTGTGGGATGCGCCTCACCCTACACATGCTGGAGAGAGTGCGTGGCAGGTCACACCTGACACACACTCTCTTGAGCGAGTATTCAGGAACAAAATATTTTACATTCGACAGAGCAGGTGTGTAGGGACTCGTAATTCACACTGTCTGGGCAGGTGTTTGGGATTCACCCTACACCTGCATGGAGCAGAGTGTCGGTTGTTCAATACACACCTGCCAGGAATAAGTGCATGTGTGCAACCCGTACTACACCTGGCTGGAGCAGGTGTGTAAGGGTGTGCCTCACAGCATTTCCAGGAGCAGGTGCGTAGGGTGAGGCTTTCACAGCAGCGTGCAGCAGGTGTGCAGGGGTGGTATATGTCGCCTGCCACACGCTCTCCCAGGCGGTGATGGCGTCATTTGAAGCACATGAAACAAGACGCAAACGATATGCTATGTTGACGCTCCAACGTGACCCTCGCGTCGCGTGGCCAGGACGCTCAGGAGGGCCATGGCCACACACCACATTCCTCTGTCACTCAGGCTACACTCGACCCTTCTCCATTACTACTACCTATATACATATACAGTAAGAAATACTATATATATATGTATGTACGTATTTCATAATATATACACATACTACACTATACATACGGAGGAATAGTTTTAATTATTATCATTATTATCATTGCGTGATTCTCAAGGCGGAGGACTGGCCCGGGTTGCCCTGTGTGACTCCCCACGCCCTGCTGGACCTGATGGCATTTTACTTTTGTTTTTACTTTATTTTATGTTTATCCTCATATTGACGAAATTTTAAGGCTTACTTGTTTTATTTTTGTTATGTCTTGGGTCGACCGAAGTGTTACATAAGAAAGCGAACGATAGGTATGATAAAGTCAGTCCCGGTCCATGATTTCGTTGTTCGTTGTGTTGATATTGCTAGTGATTGGTGGTCCTAGTCATGTGTGGCGGCAGGTGTGTCCAGCAGGTGTGGGTGAGCCTGTCTCTGGGGCGTCGCTCACACATTTTCGTCACTACTTCATAACGTCACGGTTACGTCATCATTTAATATTCTCATCACGTTCATTCATCATTGCAGATCAAAGACATTTTCCCCTTCTATATTTATTTCCTTTTAGCCTTTGGAAATGCCTCTCAAAGTATTACAAGTAACCTCACCTTCTCCATTGATGTTACTCAATGCATACATAACCTTCTGTAATCTTCCGAAACACTAAATACTGATGTAATATATGAAAATTGAGAAGTTTATCCTGTGTTTTAATACCCCTGGAAACAAAATGTACAAATCAGTACTCACATGTGAAAAGGAAAAATGAGGAACAACCAGTCCAGTAAAGAAGGCAATGCTGATACCAGTTTCAGGGAGGAGTGTGGGTAGACGGAATAGAATGGAAAGACGTGCTGAGGCGAGACATGATAAAAACTTGGATTACAACGAGAAGACGTAATGAATATATAGAAACTGACGGATGAAGTTAACGCGAGTGGCTGCCTCTACTACACATTGGGAATAAGGTTGAACAAGAAACTGCTACGTACTTATTATTTACAGTACGTAACCTGCAAAATACTGAAAGAAGAATGCATTTGTAGCTATCATACTGAACAAAGGAAATAATGGTGTTATTACGAAATATAATTGTGTACATATATGATGATTAGAATTGCTGGTTAATTAATTGGTATTCACTGCGCATGCGTTGTTCTGCGAGGTCAGACGTCAGAGGCAGAGCTAGTGAGACGCTATCATGTCAGTACCTCACGAGCACTTGAAGATGGTGGATGTGAAAGACCTTCCTTCTCTCACTCTCCTTCGATACGCAGTTCCTTGTAAGAGGTGAGTAACAATAATGGTTTCAGTTCTATTCATTGTTCAGGAAGGCAGTGTTATAGTGGAATGTAATGTTAGTGAAATATTTATGAAAGTAATTGACGCAAGAATGGCCGAACTAGCGGTAATTGGATCCACATTTCAAGTAACTTAGATGTGACTCTATGATAAATATCCACTTATAAAAGGTTAATCCATCGCTTAAATATCCACTAATGTAAACTTACTCTATCGCAAGCATATGTAATGACTAATGAACAGCAGAGCATGTCGTGATAAGAGTGTACACGAGAAGAACGAAGCATTTGAAGCATCGAACTCTTGAGGCTGACGAGTGAACGAGCGCAGTGGCTGGGCGGTGGTGGCAGGCGAGGACGTGGCAGCCGTGTGGTGTTTGGTGTTTCAGTGACTGTGGTGAACGTGCATGGTGACCGCCTACACATTGGCTTGTTGAAGGAAAGGACTGCTGGTGATCCGTGGATGGTATATTGAGAAAGGTAAGACGTTAACTCTCTCTCTCTCTCTCTCTCTCTCTTAGATAAATTGAGCGACGTAAATGAAGAGGGCAGGCATAATGACAGTCGAATGAGAGAGAGAGAGAGAGAGAGAGAGAGAGAGAGAGAGAGAGAGAGAGAGAGAGAGAGAGAGAGAGAGAGAGAATATTAGGATATAGGCCGCTGACACACACCCCATCTTTGTTCTTTCCTACCTACTCCACCTGCTCCTTCCCACCACATCTTAACCCTTTTTCCTGCCTGCCATTCTTTACCCTCATTTCTGTCTGCCCCAACCTTACCCCTCTCTCTCTCTGACTACCAATTATTACCCCCAACCCCTTCCCATCCTGTGACTTCACCCTATCATTCACTACCAGTTAACCTCCTCAGTACTGGGACACATTTTTACCTTGAGAATTGTGTACCATTAGACAATTTCACCGACATAGGGAAAGATGTATGCAGGTCAGAAGATTAATGTCCACAGGCTTCACTATTTTAATCCCATACATGAGTTTTTAAAGCTGTATAGTAGTAGTAGTAGCTAAAAGGAATACAAAAACGCGTCACGGTATTGAAGGGGGTCAAAACCTTGTTGATGATTATGATGTCCATGACTCAACTCTCTTCACCAGGTACCTATAGTCTTCACCTACATATCCTCTCCTATTTCTTAATTTATGGTAATTGTACATTGTATAATAACTGTATTGTACCTGGAGGGTCTTGAGGTAGGTTATAGATTTAAATATTGCTAGATCATTTTTGTTGCCTAAATTTATATAGTTTTATGCATTAACGTACAGTACACCTCGGGAAATTTATATAGATCAGGGTAAATATTTTCAAGAGGTCCTTCCTTCGCCAAATATCTCCATGTCTCCTTAAATTTTTTCGCTTTTTCAGGCAATGCAAAGTTTGGTCTGTTTTGGTTTGCCTGACAAACTAACTAAACTTAATGTGTAAGCTAACCTAATCTTAAAACTAACCTAACCTCTCTCTCTCTCTCTCTCTCTCTCTCTCTCTTTCCGGGCTTTCCGTCTATGCCGCCTTAGTTCAAATCCTTACCAAACCTAGTTGCCCGGTGGGAGATGTAGCGTTCTCCAGTTAACCCTAGCGGTGCCATTTGACCTAAGCTGTTGCGGCGCCTAATGGAATAATTTACATATCTCTCTCTCTCTCTCAATGAAGTTTGGCAAGTATTATACATTATTTCTTATTGATTTATGCTGTATTTTCCTGTTTCAGCACACAAGATTCTGCAGTGCTTGGCTTGAGAAGTACCGAATGACCATTTTGTGATTAGTGTCGAGTATTGCTGGGTGATGTAAATGTTTGCGGCGTTACTTCGGTCACCAGTGTGTGGCAAGGCTATGGATGTGCTGTGAGTATTTTATAGATAGTTCAAGTGTTAATGTGGCATCTAGAGGTAAAGTTATGGGTGTCCTTAGTTTTGTTCTTAATCCTTTCAGTACTGGGACACATTTTTACCTTGAGATTTGTGTATGATCAGACATTTTAATAACACTGGGAAGGGTCTATGGTGGTCAGAAGATTAATGGCCAGTCTTCACTATTTTTATCTCCCAATATGAGTTTCTGAAGCTGTACAGAATCACCAAACAGTAAGCAAAATGAATATGGAAACACATCATGGTATTCAAAGGTTAAAGTTGTAAATAGTATTAGTAAAGTTTCATGGTAGACACTCGTTATGTAACACCATTAAGTATTGCAATGCTGAATGTTACTTGGTGGATCTTGCGATAAAAACTGATGGGACTTCAATAAGCATTTGTCTCGCTCAGTGAAATGGATTCGCTTCCCGATGATATATTGAAAAACTACTTAAAAAGCGAATTACCTTTGAAGATAGAGGAGGGGAAAAAAAAAAAGATACAAAACTGATGAATTATTGTTTATTTCACTTAAAAAGCGAATTACCTTTGAAGATAGAGGGAAAAAAAAAAAAAAAAAATACAAAACTGATGAATTATTGTTTATTTCAGCATGGACAACGACAAGAGTGATGGGTGGATGGTGAAGCAGGGCAGAAAAGGATTGCTACACACAAATCCAGAGAAGACAGCACATCATCTTCAAGACCCAGAGTTCATCCAGCCGTCTTCCAATCTGACGCTGTGGCTGCTGAGGAACATTTGGCGTGTTTTAGGAGGACAAGACCTACACAGTTATACAATGTAGGAGATTCCCTCACCATGAGATACTATACTCGTGTTGCAGTAAGGTGACAGCTCTCCCTAAAGCAAGTGATCCCCATGTATGGGGATCACAGATTGTAGAGGATTTCGCTGCAGGACTTGGCCCTGTTAATGGGCCAAATATTGGGCCAAATATTTAGAATTATAAGTGTATAATGTATTGTGTACTTGTAAGTGTATCTTTAAGTACTGATGACGAAGTCGCTGTGCGACTGATACAGGATAACCTATAGATGGGCCCTGGTGGCCCTTTGTTATCCTATTATTTATGTTATGTTTTATGTTAAGTAAGCCCCACCCACACCTTTTTCTGATTGGTAGGTAAAGTACATGAGGTCTAACCACACCCCTTCCTTCCCTTCCCTAAGTACATGAGGTCTAACCACACCCCTTCCTTCCCTTCCCTCTCAGACACACACTCTCTCATATATCCCCACCTCCTCCTCCCACCGGCCCTCCCTCTCTCTCATATCCCCTCCTCCTCCTCCCACCGGCCTCTCTCTCTCTCATATCCCCTCCTCCTCTCTCTCTCTCTCTCTCATACCACCCCTCTCTCTCTCTCTCTTTCTCTCATACCACCCCCTCTCTCTCTCTCTCTCTCTCTCTCTCTCTCATACCCCCCCTCTCTCTCTCTCATCTCTCATACCCCCCTCTCTCATCTCTCATACCCCCTCTCTCTCTCTCACCCCCCCACCTCTCTCTCATACCCCCACCTCTCTCTCTCTCATACCCCCACCTCTCTCTCTCTCTCTCTCTCAACCCCCACCTCCCTCTCTCTCTCTCTCATACCCCCACCCCCCTCTCTCTCTCTCTCATACCCCCACCTCCTCTCTCTCTCTCATACCCCCACCTCCTCTCTCTCTCTCATACCCCCACCTCCCTCTCTCTCTCTCATACCCTCCACCTCTCTCTCTCTCTCCCCCACCTCCCCCTCTCTCACCCCCACCTCCCTCTCTCTCTCATACCCCCACCTCCCTCTCTCTCTCTCTCATACCCCCACCTCTCTCTCTCTCTCTCTCTCTACCCCCACCTCTCTCTCTCTCCCCCCTCCCTCTCTCTCTCTCTCTCACCCCACCTCTCTCTCTCTCTATACCCCCTCCCCTCACCTCTCTCTCTCTCTCTCTCTCTCCCCCCACCCCTCTCTCTCTCTCTCTCTCTCTCTCTCTCTACCCCTCCCTCCCTCTCTCTCTCTACCTCCTACCTCTCTCTCTCTCTCTCTCTCTCTCTCTCATACCCCCCCACCTCCCTCTCTCTCTCTCTCTCTCTCTCTCTCTCTCTCCCCCCTCCTCCTCTCTCTCTCTCTCTCTCTCTCTCTCTCCCCCCTCCCTCTCTCTCTCTCTCTCTCTCTCCCCCCCCCCTCTCTCTCTCTACCCCCCCCTCTCTCTCTCTCTCTCTCTCTCCTCCACCCCTCTCTCTCTCTCTCTCTCTCTCTCTCTACTCCTCCCTCTCTCTCTCTCATACCCCCACCTCCCTCTCTCTCTCTCATACCCCCACCTCCCTCTCTCTCTCTCCCCCCACCTCCTCTCTCTCTCTCATACCCCCACCTCCCTCTCTCTCTCTCTCTACCCCCACCTCCCTCTCTCTCTCTCTCATACCCCACCTCCCTCTCTCTCTCTCTCATCCCCCCACCTCTCTCTCTCTCTCTACCCCCCCCACCTCTCTCTCTCTCATACCCCCCACCTCCTCTCTCTCTCTCATCTCCCCCCACCTCCCTCTCTCTCTCTCTCCCCCACCTCCCCTCTCTCTCTCTCTCTCTCTCTCTCATCCTCCTCCTCCCCTCTCTCTCTCATACCCCCCACCTCCCCTCTCTCTTTCACAACCACTAATTACTTCCACAAACTCAGCGTATAAAAGTTACACGTTGACTGATAACAATCACTACACAAATTAATACTAAAAGACGAATAATTGTTTTTTTAGAGGTCTTGACGTATTGATGGGCGCTGCTTCAGTTCACGGCAGTACCACAGGCGATCATCATATCACGGGTACTATGTAGGTCGCTTTAGTTCATTTCCCGGAGGATGAAGTCGCACCAGCAAGCACAATAAAGCAGCCAACACGAGCAAGGCAGCCAACCATCTCAAATCAGTCTGCCGAGAAGGAATAAGCATGTATAGTAAAATCACTAATAAAAGCTTGGAAGGAGTGGAATTATAATTATCCTTCATAACCGCACCATTGTTTTAAATCACCTATAATTTCACACTGCTGCTATTAATACTCGCCTTTTTAAACACCTACACTACCACCAAGACTTCATGGCACCAACTGATGAAATTCCGTAGTTCGTGATACGCTGTGCATCCAGATATCTGTTCACGTCTCCAGCGGCCACGGCCAGTCTTGTCCACTCTTGGAGATCACAGCAATCAAGTCATCCTGAAGTAGGGGATAAGTCACGAGAAAAGGGCCATTGCTTATGTCTACCTAACAATCAAGTTTATATAAAAGATGTACTGGATCCTGATTGGCAGATCATTATATTGGTTCGAAGTCTCACACGTTATCAAACAATATTAGAACCAAAAAATTAATTCTCCCATAGTATAAACATGAAAATGAAAGATGAAAGAATTACTCAACCGTGTGTGTGTGCAGTATGATGACACACAAACGCAAGCACACACAAACACAGACACACAAAAGTCTTGAGTTGTTCCTAACGGTTGCAATCTTGAAATATTGCCACCACCACACCCCTACTACTACGACTACCACTTTTATTAACGACTGCTACTACCACCACCGCTACAAACTGTACCACAATCACCAACACACACACACACTTTTACAGGAGAGAGAGAGAGAGAGAGAGAGAGAGAGAGAGAGAGAGAGAGAGAGAGAGAGAGAGAGAGAGAGAGAGAGAGAGAGAGAGAGAGAGAGAGAGAGAGAGAGAGAGAGTTAACCAGAGAAAGTGAAAGCAAATGCAGTTGTCTACCATCACAAAAAATAACCTTCACAGACCATAACAAAACGCTTCAAATCCCTTACAACCAAACTGATGATTTCCAAAGTACACTCAACCCACCAACTCTCGTAACCCTCGGCGGAACTAAATCTTATAAGCGTGAGAAAGTTTTAGGTGTTGCGTCTGGCAGTGCTACGCGGCGTGAAGTGAAAGTTTCCCCCATAACACCCTACTCATTCTCAAGGTTTCTTCAGTAAGTCTGCTCAGTGATAAGCTATGTGACTCCTGCCCAGTTCCGGAATACCTTAGAGAACCGTAAGTCATTATTTCGAGTCTAGAAGTAAAGTATAGATAGCTTGACAACTTTATCTCAATCTTGCTCGAGGCCTACTTTCGTTTGACTCATTTTGCTGTTGTTGTCTATTAAAATGTGATAGTGATGTCTAAAATGCTCCACTGTTTTGAGCATATTAATAAACATACATAATTTACCTATATTCTACACTACCTCAGTGCTTGTAAACTCAACACAGACCAATTACGTGCATTTACCAGTTTTTTCTCAAGTTGTCCTCAAGATAACGGCATTTTTGGGGATGTAGTCTAAAAAGAACATTGGATAAGGCTTAGACTGGATTGATTTACGACTAACTCAGCACCGCATCCAGAAACTATGATTAAAAAATAAATGAATGAATAGAAATAGATAGAATGAATCAATAAACGCACCATTAGTGAAATCTGATTATAATGCGCATAAATTAACTTGTCTCTAACACGCCCAAGGTTTGCATGTCAATCACCCAGCAGTAGATTCCCGATACCCACTACTCATTCATTACATCGCTGACTCATTGTATACTAAACGTGCTTATTCACCGCAGGATGGACAGGTGACGCAGTGGTGAAGGATATGAGCAAAACAAGGGTGTTGGCGTGCTTGGTGGTGGTGGTGGTGGTGACCTGGTATACCTTAAGCTTCCAACACCTGCATCTGGGAGCGCATCTCCAACCCCCCTTCGCCGCCGCCACCACCACCACCACAACCACGAAGCACATGTCAAGTTACGAAGTTCTCGAGGCACATCTACAGACCTCTACACATCGCCCAACATGGATTTCTACACCAGACGCTAAAAAATCCTATCCAACACAAGATTCTACACCCAAATCACAGGTAAGTTAGTCTAATTACAGTCTTCATATATTCCAATGGCAAGCTATCCTAACCCCAATTCAGTACCATAACACGCTTTCATATTCACTCTGCTTACTATTTGGTGATCTTATACACCTTCAGAAACTTATGTCGGGGATTAAAATAGTTAAGACTTTGGTCCTTCAGTATTGGGACATTTTTACCATGAGCTTTGGGTTTGATTAGATCGTTTTTTTTTTTTTTTTTTTTTTTTTACATTAGGAAGGGTCTATGGAGGTCAGAAGATTGATGGCCAGTCTTCACTATTTTAATGCTCACATGCGTTTCTGAAGCTGTATAAAATCAGCAAATAGTAACCAGAGTGAATATGAAAATGCGTCATGGTATTGAAGGGGTTAATCTTCTGACCTCCATAGACCCTTCCTAATATAAATAAAATTGTCTAATCATAAACAAAACTTATGGTAAAAATGCGTCTCAGTACTGAAGGGGGTAAATACTTGGTCACGCTAAAATTCTTAAAACTAACATTTTTATTTCACCAGAACTTTTCAGAGGAATGGAAGTCAGTCATGCAGGGGCGGATGGCGAGAGTGACTAAGCTGTGTCGGCAGTATCCTCAAGCCCTCAACAGATTCGACCTCTTCAGTGTCTTCAAGAGCCTAACTGTCGATCCTGCCCTCCATCTCGTCTACTGCAGGAACGCCAAAGTAAGGGGGAGCTGTTCTATTCTTCACGATATGGTTACGTTTGGCTTTAACCCCTTCAGTACTGGGACGCATTTTTACAGTTTCGGGTGTGATTAGACGATTTTATTAACATTGGGATGGGTCTATGGAGGTCAGAAGATTAATGGCCACAGTCTTCACTATTCTAATCCACACACAAGTTTCTTCAGCTGTATAAAATTGCCAAATAATAAGCATAATGGAAATGAAAACGCGTCCTGGTACTGAAGGGATTAAAGTACTGGTGCTATTCTTAACACTGAACGCAACAGCTAGTATACTGCAAGTGGTGAATAAGCATGTTACTTTTGAATATCGTACAGTTAACATTCCAGATTACAATAATGCTCTAAGATGATTTACCCTTTGTGTGTGTGTGTGTGTGTGTGTGTGTGTGTGTGTGTGTGTGTGTGTGTGTGTGTGTGTGTGTGTGTGTGTGTGTGTGTGTGTGTGTGTGTAGGCTGGCACCACTGCATGGCTCTCACGGCTGCTACAGTGGGCAGGCATCACCCTCACCAACACCACAGCTGACGTGCACACCATCGCTGATCAGACCTTCCCTATACTGGCGTCTGACAGGATTCTACGGGAACTGAAGCGTTCATCCATAACCTTCACTGTGGCCAGACACCCCTTCAGCAGGTGATCAGAAGAGTCTCCTATCTGTACAAACTGTAGCAACTAACACACCCTAAACACACCATGGAGAGAAAACGACACTTACTATGCAATAAAATATCGATTACTGCCATTATTGGTTATTTATCACATATTACATGATACATACTGCCTATATATTCATGACTAACCGATACACACGCAGAACAGCACTGACTACCTTTACATTTGTTAATCTATCCATGCTCCCACAGACTCGTCTCTGCCTATAGAAATAAAATCGAAGAAAACTACAAACCAGAGCGTTGGTCAGAAATGCTGAGAAAATACCGCACCCCCATAAAGGATACTGCTGCGGTGAACAACACGAGACCAACCTTCCGGGAGTTCGCCTTGTTCGCCAGCGATGAGGTGCTGCGGTGCTTGGGCCAGACCAGACCAAGCTGCCTTGACCAGGTTGACGTCCACTGGCTGCCGCACCATGACCGCTGTGCTCCCTGCAACATTAATTATAACGTTATAGCGAAGGTGAGGCTGACGCTACACATTCGTATTATGACGCGGTTTAAGAGAAGAAATATGTACGGTTTTCACTTTTTTTTCAGTCATGGAAGGGAAATAACTGCGGAGTTGCTGCTGATCTATTAGAATTAAATCTTTTCTAAAATCTTTTAATATTTCCACTAAACAATACAGTGGTGGTCGAGAATGGGCACCACCACCTCTAAGAATGCCACACCTGTAGTACTCTGCCAATACATTTGTTTTTTTTTTTTTTATACGAGAACTTAAGGAGACTAGCGTGTTAATCTCTATAGTATACATACCTGCCGAAATCAACCTATCACCCTCATCCATAAATTCATCTAGTCTTCCTAAGCTCCACAGTGACTCAGTACAAACAACCTAATGACCGAATCTATTCCATTCATTTACTGCTATTTTGAGAACCACTTCCTGTAACATTTCTTAATACAACTTTACAAAATTACACTATAAAATAATGAAACTCTCTTTCCTGCGTTACCTATATACAAAATCCTCCCCGACAGATGGAGACGAAAGAGGAGGACGAGGCGTACATCAGCCACCTCCTCGGCCTCCCCCTGCCACCACCAGCCCAGCAAAACGTGGCCCCGGGTTCCTCCACGGCCTCCCTCACCAAATCCTTCTTCTCAACGCTAAGCCCAAGTGAAAGGCAGCGCGTCTTTAAAGCTTACGAATACGACTTCCTGATGTTTGACTACTCCTACGATGACGAGGACTACACGTAACGAGTCCCTTCATTCAGGCAGTTCCTAGCAATTCAACTACATTTTTCTAACTGTACAAAAGAGTAAAGTATTTTTTTCTTCATTGTTTAAGTTTTCCCCATAAAGAGTTCATAACGCAGACAATTAGGATAGCAATACTTTTTTTTTTTTTTTTTTTTTTAAGAATGCATGGCGATAACACGCACGCACGCTTTCTCGCTCTGCATATGAATAAAGAGCTCCAGCATTGAAACTAGCACTAGAAAATGCCTCATGGGATTATATTGAAATGACTCATATAGTTTTTTCATTCGAGAGCTAAGTTAGATTTAGAATAAATCAGTTCATTAATTCCGCGGTAAATCTTACCATTAACACCTCCTTAAGTATTTTTAAAATATATTTTCCCCCCTTTCCCCTTCAGCAAGCTTAGGGACACGTGGGGAATCGAGGGTTTTGTTGGGGAGTTAAATTTAGCAAAATTTGCCCCCCCCCCAAAAAAAAAAAAAAAAAAAAAAAAAAAAAACAAATATATATATAGACCCCCTAGCCTAAACTAGCTGGGGAGCTGCGTCCCCCAGATCTCCCTAGGGTCTTTACCCTAGCCTAACCAAACCTAATCTAAATGTCTTCCAGAAGGGGTGTTGCACCCCCTAGAGCCTAACTGGGGGCTACGCTCCCCTAGAGGCCCCACAGTGTCTTTATCCTAACCTAACCTAACCTGCACCCTCCCCCAGACCGCCCTAACCTATCGGGGGGATGGCTGTGCCCCCCGGACACCTCCCTCTAGACTGGCCGTGGGGCTGCGCCCCCCGCGGATCCGCCCTGGTTGTTAACCAAACCCTAATCAAACCTAACTTAAGCTAATTTTAACCTATATACAAAATGTAGCGAAGCAATGGCAACGCTGCTCAATAACTGCACGTGGGCTCACCACAGCTGCTCCCTCCTAACAGGCTATCAGGACGCTGCCGTGCTGCACCCCTTCAAGGTAATCACAAAAATGTTTGGTAGTATCTGATATTACTCACAATTTGGGAAGCAAAATCAACGATGATAGAACTAAAAAAAAAAAAAAACTCGCAATCCGAGCAGTGGGCAGCGTCCATGGTGAAAACAACATACCAACTGGTAGAAGCTGACGTGTTTCACCCTCACTCACGAGAAACAAATGCAATACTATACACGAAGGTCTGTAATTGGTTTTGCCCTGATACGTCATTAACTAACTACCGGCATGGCGGGCTCTCATTGGATGCCGTGACAAGTGATTTATAGCCACCATAAACCCCACAGAACCCACAATGCCCTACTACTGTAAACACCACAAGAAGAGAAAGACGACTGTGGAATACCGCTCGCTGGACTTACTTTTCGGGAGACGCCTACCAAACTTAGAAATTCTGTGCAGGACACACTAAGGCCGACCATCAATTAAAACAACAAAAAACGTGTTGGGCTTTAACTACTTCATCTTCGTTAGGAGGTCCTATTGGTAAGATCTACGAATTCCACTACTGATTCATTCCTTGTATATCAAAATTTGCCGAGATTATGCTAAACAGAGTCCGGAAATATGTGGGCTACGCTTGTTCTTGTTTCCGTAATCAACAAAGCCTCGTATGCACCGTGAGCTGTCCCGAACCCCACGTCATTGAACCAGTCTCACACCTCCCTTACCAAATAACCCTCTATCAACACCTTAACCCACACTGAAGCATAAACGGAGACCAGACACCTTTATGAGCAGTGCATGTATAATATCCTTCACATTCTTACCCTCTTGAAAGTCATGCAGGTAAACGATCACCAGGCAGGCGTAACAGACCGGCGGACCTGCCCAGCTGTCTTATAACGCACCAGTACACGCCACACAACTCACAATACTAAGTATTGACAATGTTGAATGATGCTACACTTACCTCGAATTCATTAGGTGGCTGTATAGCAAATTACGGGCCCTGGAGACGAGGAAAACTGGAATTAGGGCACACACCTCCACGTGATCCTTCCTTCCTTGCTGCTGCTTCTTCCTCTTGATTCTTTCCCGTTTTGGAGAGTTCGTATTGGCCTCGGCTCGGCTCATTCACTCTTACTTCGGGTCCAGCTAGCTTTAATTTTTCTATCAGACTTCTTTTCAGTATCATCAGCTACATTAGAACTGCATCCATTCTTTTCGTTTTAATTGTGATACTATTTCCATCTTTACGTAATAAGTTAATATATTTTCTCATGTAAAATACTTGAATTATATCTCTACATTCCATACTAAATGAGAAGCTTCTACGTTATCATATACTGAAGTGATATGAGGGAGAAATTACATGGAGAGTGCTACTGATAGAGTGGAGGATGGCGGGCCGGGCAAGACCAAAGGACCAGAATAAGGGATTGAGAGGGCATGTGATGGGCGGGTGAGGTGGGAAATTCTACGTATGAAAGTGAATGGTAAATACTATAAACAGAAACTGGTAGCTATAAAGAGGGAAAGACACATGTCAGAGAGAGAGAGAGAGAGAGAGAGAGAGAGAGGGCCAAGAAAAGTATTAGAAGAATGGAGAAGTGCCATAGGAAGTGGGAGATGCCAGAGGAAATAGGAAGTGCTTGAAAGAGTGGGAGGTGTCAGAAGTGAGAGGAGGGTAGAGGTGCAACGTAAGTGAGCGGGAAGGATCAAAGATGATATAGAGGGAGGAGTCAGACCCTATAAGTTTGAGGATTGGGAGGAAGCAAAGATAAGAGAGGGAGTGGGTAGGGTCAATATCAATCTTCTCACTGTTGTGGCTGATCACTGGCACCACAACAATAGGTCATATAGGTGAATGACATTTAGCAAGATGTAACCATGGTGACCTTAGTTTGTGCCACTAATAGCTAGTGTCCCAATAACCTTCAAACTTGAGTGGCGCTCCACCCCGCTGCTCCCACAGCTAGCCAGGTGGACACCAGTATTATGGGTGGCTATTCGACAAATGACTACAAATCTTAATGATGAGAGAGAAGGAGTAAAACTAGAATATGGAAATACACATATATTTAGCATAAATTACATAAATTTTTATGTACAATTCATGTAGAATTTAAGAAAACTGCAAATTAATTACATAAAAAAGTATGATAAAATACATGAGAATATCTACTGAGCAGATGCATTTGGCAACTCAATGCTGTTGGACACTTTTTGAAACCTGAATGGACAAATAGTTCCTTCATGACAGAGCATTGTAATGACGTGAGGATAAATAATGATCATGGGAAAGATTTGGACCCTTGAAGTTACTGAATGTTAGCCAGAATACTGAAGGATTACCTCACAGGCTTACAACACACCTGTCACCGGACCATTGGCTCAGGATCAATGAGAAGGATCACTTTGTAAACTAGAATGATGTGCAACAGCTGAAAACATCCTTTTATATAAATAAACTTTGACATTTTTCGGTCAAAAAGTTTTAAGTAATCCAAATTTACAAGGCTATTTTCATTACTTAAAATGTAACTCACTTATAGGCTTGCAAAATAAACACTTCATTACTTGGTTTCATTAGGCATGATAAATATCACAAAACCAAGCAGAGTTTCACACATGAGAATCACTAACCTAGCAGTAAATCAGAGGGTGGGGTGGTGTCGCCGGCCACAAATCAATACACTGGCCGGCACCACGGAAGGTAGCGGTCTGTACAAGTTACAGGGTAAGTAGCAAAATTACAAAAGAGGTTCTTTATATTTACATGATAATTTAACCACCTGTAGGAGTAACAATGGTGTATTCTTTCTCTAAAGTCAAAGGTAGAGAGGCTACAAATGCCTAGAGTATGTACAAGCTAACCAGAAAGGCTGAAGGATGGGACAGTCACGGCATCGTTTCTGTTGATGCTGAACTCAACACTTGAAAATAAGCTCTGTGCTGTCCTACTTAATCTATACTCTATAGATCAAGCAGGCCCTATAATACTCTTATTGGTGATGATATCTGCAAAGGATGCTGGTAAAATTGTGGAATTTCTAAGGTCAGACCTCCCAACTACATACATGTTTTAGATCATGAATGGGACTAGACTGACGACAATTCTGACTACTTCCTGGTAGTAATTGATGTGGATCTCGCCGGGGAGAACCAAGGTACAAGCAAGGCACAGGCATCACCTCAAAAAAGCTTAATAGTGGGATGGTAACCTAAAGTGAGAGCAAATTCCTTCTTTATCGCTTGAAGGCCTACCACAAAAGTTACTCTGTCCTTAGTAAGGCTGCTTTGGTTTGGTTCAGGCCACTACTGGAGGTGAAAGTTGCCTGGGAGATACAGTAACTGGATGGTGTTCCAAAAATTCACCAAATGTTTCCTTACCGAGGTGAAACTGCAAAAAATACTAAAGTTTGGCATACAAATGCAGGCTAGCATATAGAAGGCACATAGATCAGTTGCCATTAGTAAAAGGAGAGAGGGGAAGCAGGAGGGGAGCCCAGAGCCTCCCCTGCCCTTCATCCCCACCAACACTGCCATGTTGCTACAAAAAGCCTTGTGCACAAAAATACAAAACCTATTTATTCATAGGTAAATTTTTCCAGCTCAGGGGAAGCTTGCCGTTCAATTTACCAGTGAAATGGAAGAACCGTAAAATGTGTCAGTGTGAAGTACTTTCCATAAAAAAACACACAGATGTATAAATAAATCTGAGTTAAAGCTTAAAACCATTGTGAATCTGCACATCAATATAAAGCAGTTCCCAATTATAAATATATATGCATATACTTTCGTACAAAATACCCATTAAATAAATATATGTTTGCTCACTGACCTCCTTATCAAAAACCAATCTGTCTCTGTAAAGATTCCCTGGTCAGTACAAACTGACAATTACTATAATTATTAAAATAATTTTGCCTTCTTCTTTATTTCTGTCTGTTTCCAGTTCTGTAAGCTATAAAACTCATCTTGGTTCATTCCTAGTGCCTCAGTGAACTCCTCTGGGCTGAGGTACACCTCAAGATGCAGCGGGTCCACCCCGTCAGGCAGTGGCTTGATGGTCAGCTCGGCCAGGGAATACCGGGTGCGGGAGAGCTGGGCTAGGATATCATCCACCAGGTATTGGCCACCCGGCATCCACCGACCCTCCTACAAGAGTGAAAGGAAGCCACTTAGAGCACAACTATGAGACTTACAAAAGATTGCAATATTCTCAAAGGAAATGACAATCTAGCAAAGGCTGGAACACAACAAAAAACATATAGTCAAACAAAACATTACACAAAATACATCATTAACTCTTAAAGTGCAAATTTCAAATACAATGTAATCATATGCTAATTCAAATTACATTCACATACATTCTAAACATGGCAATAAAGTTTATGTCAATTAGTTACACATAACTCTCCATCTCAAGACATCAAAGTATAACACTGCTACTGCATACTATCTTCAGTATCACAATATTCAGAATTCTTTGTAAAATACACTACAAAAAGTATCAGTTAATAAGTCTTTAAGTTGTAACTGGACCTAAGAATACATGTTATACACAGAGCAACATCTCTTGACAAACAAACCAAAGAACTTTAGCAATGATGAAAGTTAACAGCATTCCATAAATTTTTCTTTCCTCTACATCCAGTACTGTGAAGACAAGAGGCCGCTGAGTGTCCTGGACAGCAGTAAGAGTATCCTTACAGGAGAGCAGCAACACAACTTCTACTCCCCCATACGGATTCTCTCACCACAGTCAGGTTAGTGAGTCAACTCCATGTGTCGCTTCATCAGATATCTTGCGTTAAAATCACTCGTCTTCTTCAAATGAGTAAAAATGGATGGATCTTGTCATCTACCTCCACAACCAAAGATTTAGCTGTAAGGAAGAGTACTACTGGTATAAGTAGAGAAACTGTTTAGCATCCATGAGACAACACACCTTCTCTTGGATGGCAATGACATCAGGTCTAGGTGTCCATATTGGGAAGACATTAGTGAACTCTGAAGGCTCCATGCCAGCCACCACCAGCTGTGGCTCTATTGCTGCCACCTCCACTTCAGTCTGGGGAGAAAAAAGCAAAGAAATTCAGTAACAATCATGGATGCAAATTGGATACCAGGTTTTAGTCTTTATCTTTCAATCTCTTCTGGATCTTAAAGTTCACCACCAATGCATGGAAGGATTATGGTGTCAAAAAAAGTTTGTGACGGGACACAATTATTAACCTTTTTGTAGCTTTTTGCTGCCAGAGACTTGGCTTGAGATTTTGCCTTAAGTTGACAATAATTGAGTGCCGTCTGTAGTGCAGCTCGACGGGCAAAGTTGAATCTCAAGACGGCAGATCCAGTAGCACTAAACTCATCTCCATCAGACGATTCATCCGGCCACCAGCCCTGCCACACCCACACTCGGTGCCCGCTATCCACCATGAACAATGCTGCAGGGAAGTGTTTTCATGAATACCTCTGGGAATCATTTTCATGTCTACAACTTCATATACTTAAGTTATGATATCTAAAAGCAATTCTATCATTACTTTGGTGATAAAGTTACACAAAGAAGCACATTTTGGAGCTTATTATAACTATCCATGAGCCGTACCTGGTTGTTTTGCTGAGTAGAGTTCTGACTGCAACACAGGCAGAGGGTTGGGTGTGGAGGTTGCCCTGTAGCTGCATGTAATTTCTGTGGCTTGGAATGAATCATGTTTTGCCTCCAGATGCCAAATTCTTGGTGTCCAGTCATAAGAATGTTCATCATCCAGGAGAGAGAAATGGTTGTTTTTAGATCCTCCAAAGGCTTCCCAAAAGTCTCGTGACTCTGCACCCTCATACTGTTTCTTGATCTTTTTTGTAGCAGAGCTCTTCCATCCTATGCTGGAGTCTGGTGTTTCCATGAGCTTCTGTGCTGTGGTGTTCCCAACCTGAAGAGAAACAAGTACGTCATTAATTTCTCATTGATGTGAAATAATAAAGAATAAAAAAAAAAACTTGCCAGATGTAATCAAACATGGGAAAAATATTTACTTACATCTCTCGTTCCCTTAAGGGCTTTTGCACCAAGCCACAGGTGGATGACGCCGGTATTCAGGTTGGCCAGTACAAGACATCCTCGAGACCTCAGGTGTTGTGAGTTCACGTCTATTTCAACCAGGTGTCCCTCGTTCTCCAACTCTCCTCGAACCATAAACATCCTCCAGTCTTTATTTTCATGTTCCTCGTCCTGATGTCCTTGATGCACGATGAGTCCTCCCTTGAACAGGTTGAGGAAGGCTGGTGGCTCTGACCCCATGGAGACCCTGATGTGGGGGCCGCGCTCCTCGTCCAGCTCCACCGTCATGAGAGCAGACACACCCTTATCTGACACAGAGCTATCCCGCCCCTGCCAGAAGAAGTATGCCACTCGGGACCTGCCAGTGACGTTGTGTTTTGATGGCTCTCCCTGGAATCATTGCAAAGGTTTAATGTTGTTGTTAGAGACTGGTGAGGAAAGTTATAGTTCAGGTTTGAGTATTCTAAGGAATACAATAAATCTGTTAAGTCTTTTATGAAGAAATCAAGGAAAAAAAGATAGGCTACTAAAAGACATGCAATTTGCAGACAAAAGAATGATAAGAAACAACATTTTGAGTTGAATTTCACTGGAATTTAAACTATGTAGATGTGAAATCTGT
Source organism: Portunus trituberculatus (assembly GCF_017591435.1). NCBI lineage: Eukaryota > Metazoa > Arthropoda > Malacostraca > Decapoda > Portunidae > Portunus > Portunus trituberculatus. The sequence continues at coordinate 1,692,336 of NC_059278.1, forward strand.
TACACACAAGAAGGATACTCACTTTGAGTGTCCTGCCAGTGGCAGTCACATGGTAGTACCAGCGGACAACGTAAGAGTCACCGGTGAACAAGTGGCAGCGGGAGGTCTCACTCATCAGCACCTTGCCATACTCTGATACGTGCCAGACTTTGAAGTCATTGGTGGATATGCTCAGCAGCCGGCGCTCCTGAGGTTGTCACCGCCACACACACAGATTGCCACAATGATGAGGCAAGTTAATGAGCCATCCGTTAAGAGATGATTTGCGAAGACGGCACCAAATTTTGAAGGCAGTACAAATATAGCAGCAGCGAGTTGTTGCCGGTGCAGTGAGCAGTGTTACCAGCAGCACAGGTGAGGTGACCCGGTGAGTATGGGGAGGAAGGGGAGTAAAGGGTGGTTAGCTGAGGATCAAAGGATGAAGGACAAACACTGAAGGACACTTGGTGTAGTTCAATGAAAACTCATTTAAAATATTAAAAAGAATTTGTAAATTAATTAGTAAGAAGATTTTTTGGTCATAAACTATGCTTAAAAAACACATTTAATAAAATATTTTGTTAAAAATAGTTTTAAAATGAAAATGAGAAAATTCAATAGGAAAAAGTAGAAAAAAAATACTAACAAAAGACAAAAGTTGGCACAAATAAGCATGTCCTGATGATGACAAACAAAGGAAAATGTGCAAAAGAGAAGAATAACTAGTGCAGTAAAGGAAGAAATAAAATGTGTTGGTCTACAAGGCACCAAAGCACAGGTAACCAGGTTGAGGGTTGGAAAGAGGGACAGGGGAGGGATATGCACTTGAAGTGGTACTAACTCCACACCAGACCATGTGAGGCCGGCAAGGGTTAGAGGGAGTCACCACTGTGGTTAGGACTGGTAGTGTTTGGTTACCAGTAGCAAGCAAGGTACACCAAGTAGATAAACGAAGATGGCGCTAGCCTGAAGGGTTTCACTGGATATGCGGTGGTAGAGAAGATGCCTCTTGCTATCTACAGGTGATTGGCCACTGACTAGCAGTAGCTGATTTACAAACACTGAACCAACCACTGCTCAGCAGTGGGTACCAGTCAATAATTAAAGTCAAGAAGGCACAGGAAATTTTTCAGTTTTTATATTAAAGTCTTGAGTAGCACAGGTCTACACTATATGGTCACTGATGCAGTAGAGTCAGCATAGCGGTGTGTAGAGGACACAGAGAAGAGCATGAAGGAAAGTAAAGCAGTGTGGCACATGCTTGTCTGGTTCATGAGCCACCACTATCACCACCACCACCACCACCACTAGCACACCTCTTCATCATAGTACTCCACTCCCCGGCCAAGGTGGGACATTTCCAGAATCAAGTCAGGCTCCAGAGGCAACTCTTCCAGCATCATCTTGGCATCACATGGCTGAAGTTCACACACAGGAGCCACGTAGCGGTCCAGTTCTTTTTTCACTTCCTGTCACAAGAACAAGTCAATGTGGTGAGTGCCAGCCGGGGAACATTACAGGACACATGAACACTTATGAACGATGTGTATCATTAAGAACACATCATTGTAGGTCCCACACATTAGAGTTGTGAGAGGTCAAGCACCAGAGAATGGAGAAAATAGAAATAATGCAATACTCACCTTTATCCTAGACTGCTGGGCAAGGTCTGGCCAATCAATGAATTTCTCCTTGAAGAGAATAGTTTCAACATTTTCCGTAAGTTTGGCACACAACCCCCAGTCTGGCCGGGTACCTGTACAATGCACAACAAAGATAACATACGTCACAAGAATGAAAATACAATGTAAAAGTAAGACTATGACATTCCCAGACAATATAATGCACTTCCAATAAGACAATTTAAGCATAATTAATACAAACCTTTTAATTTTGCCTTTGACATTGGCATCATTGGTGTGATGGGATTGATGTCACACTCTGTATAGTCATACTCTTCCTCCCACAGCTCCCTTCCAAGTGCCACTCCAATCCGCCGGTTGTCCCCACAGCCACGCTTCCCGGCCCAGATGTAGAGCTCTGAGCCAAAGTCCAGCACCAAGACCTGTGTTAGGGAGAAGAGTTGCCATGTTGACTCAGAATCAGGCTGAACACTACAACAAAACCAAATTCTTTAGAAAAATTATCAGTGTTCCAAAGAAAGCAGATCAGTTTAATTCAGGATCTATTAGTTTAGTATTGAGGTGGTTGGTTCCCTGTTGATGTCTTGGTGAACAACTTAAGACAATGCATGTACTGAAGTAGACAAGTGACACACTCATCAATAAAAAATAGGAAGATCACAGGAACAACACCTTCAGAGATAACAATGAAATGCCATGAAAAGTATAATTGATGAGGTGCTTTGAAAATTAAATTGAATTTCCTTTCATATATTTTCTTTCCCCATTAAAATTTTGTACTGCTCACACAAAGCTGTATGAGTGATAATGAAGAAACGGACACAGGGGTTATCTGGTAATTTAGCACCTCAGGAAAAAGCTTACCTTATCGGAAGAGAGGATTTCTATTTTGGGCATCTGTCCCCAGGAGTCAGGAAGAGGCACAAGTGAGTCTTCCTGAACTTCATACACTTTGTTGGCTGCCACCAGCGCTGCCTCTACATACTCGTCCTCTTCAGGGAGACCCGCTGGCTTGGCCTCACTCTTCTCATCACCGCCTGAATATCATAATAGTAATGTAGTTTCATAGTGTTTCTTATAGGATGGTAGTCTCTTTTTCTTATCAAAGTATCCAAACAGAATTCTTAGTAAAAAAGTGTTTGTTTCAGTGAATATTTTCATTTATATATCCATTTTGTTTTCATACTGTACAGTAAGTTTAGTGCTGTGAATGATTTCAACTTCCTTATGACACAAATCTTTGCAAAAATTTATTCAAGAATTTTGTAACTTACCGAGATGCTTCCAGAATTTAGCTTTTCTTGAACTTGGAGAGTGTTCAGTAACCTCCACAATGGTTGTAGCTGAAGCCACACCCATGTCCTTCTTCTGCAGGATGTATTGAGCAATCTCTGCAGCCTTAGCTCTCTCTATCACGTTGGCAAACTCTCCTTTGTAGTGATAAATCTGAAATCAGGTTGCAGCTTTAGTACAAATACAATGATAATACAGTAGTGTGTTAGAGAAGACAGACAGACATCTCAGAAAAGTGTTCATTCTATTATCATTAAGGAAGAGCATCCTTTCCTACATCCTTATCCTTTCATCCTATCTAGTCTCATCTCCACAATGTCAGAAGGACACAGGAAATTTTTACAAGAGTGACACATTATGGTTTTTGCTTAATGAACCTCCAGCAAACCACTCACTTCTGACGGTGTGATGAGGACAAAGTCGTCGCCCTGGTTGATGTTGGCGGCGATGGGCTCCACCAGGCGGGTCTGGGCGTGTCGTCTGCCCTTGACATGGAGGAGCATGAGAGACGTGTAGGGCGGCATCTCCCGCACCACTGGGCTGTTCTCCACCTTCTTCAGAGCAACAGCTGAGAAGTTCTCTCTTGATGCTAACCCAGCCAGCGCCTCAACAGCCAGTGATGAACTCTTCGACACTGAAATGGATTTTTCATGTATTACTTAATTCACTAATGGTCTGGTCCTCTTTATCTTATCAATGAGGGCAATAAAACCATCAGTGACTGAGACATGATGTAAATTAATATCATGTATGATAACTAGAAAGTATTTTTCACAGATTAATATCTAAAGGCTAAAACTTGACATCATGATGACTTTGAATTCAAGTGGTGTGCTTACATTCTTCCACCTTCATCCTGCGCAGTTCCTTCTCTCCTGTGCCCATCTTCACCTCCACATACTCTGACTTGATGTCCTCTCGGGCAGCCAGTGCCTTGAGGGGATTGCGTGAGGCCACCTGGCGCCTTGCGACACGCACACTGCGCCTCTTCACCACACTGAGGGAATCAAGTGTTCATTATGGTCTGAAGTGACAACACAATGAATCATTATACTGTATGTGCTTGGATTATACTAAACACATCCATTCCACATTTAAGTGCAGTATATCACTGATGGAATATACATCATGATTTAACTGAATTTTACATTTTCTTAAACACCTTTTGTATAAATCTTCCTTTCGATCAAACTACTCCTTTTATGTTTGAGCTTATACAGTAATATGACAAACAAACTCATTCACTTACAAGTCATCATCGTCCATTTGTTTGCTAAGACATGCAATGCAAGAAAGTGAATAGACATTTCCCATGTGTTTGTGTCTGTTTACATATCATATAAGGTGCAACAACAAAAATTGTGAAAGCAGACATAATTTTTACATATGAGTGAAGCAACTGTGCTAGTCTGTGAAATATACTACTCCTTAAAACCTCACAAAAAAAAAAAAAAAAAAAAAAAAAAAAAAAAAAAAAGGAAATAAAACTTTAGACTAACATGCATCTAGTCTTCCTTCACAAATGAACTGTACAAAGAGCAGGAAGCAACAGCAGCCGTGACTCACAGTTGGGAGGCTGTGACGGAGATGTGGTCAAAGTCTGCCTCGTTGAGTTCTGGGGCGTCTTCTGAATTGAGTGACACGCTGTCCGGAACTTTACTGAAGAAGGCGTTGAAGGAGTCATCATCAACTTGTGGCACGGACACACTGGTGCCCTCGGGAGCCTCAGCTGGGAACACAAAGATAACCTTATTAGTAAGCTTGAAAATGTGGTTTTGTCTTGACACTTCTTTATGGGGCTGTCCTGACATGAATAGATAAGACAGAGATTATCAAATACTTCTTGAAAAAGTAAAAAGTAAAAAAGTGGTATTAACAATTAATTTAAGATCAATCTTTTCTCCAGCTCATGAGATAAATCTTGAAACAGCAAGTAATATTGGTGGCATTCCATTCAAGAAAGCTCAATGCCACAGACACCAACCTTTCCTCTCACTGTCCTGTGGAGTGGAAATGCTGCGCCTGAAGTTCTTCCTTGGGCTGGATGGACTAGACTTATTCGCGAGTGAAGGAATATTTCCTCCAGTTTTGCTCTTGAAAATCTTCTGACAAGGTGACCTCTTCTTGCGTTCCAGGTGAGGACTTCCTGTCGGGGTCAGCAACTGCTCTGGGCTTCTTGTGACCCCAGTACTCATCCCACTGACGAGGCTTGGCACTGACGAGGTAGATGCCGAGGCCATCTTGTGTGCCACCGTGAACTTGGTGGCATCAGACTGGGTGACTCGGCCCTTCCACTGCTGGGAGGACGTGGCCAGCGCCGACATTCTGTCCATGAGGCTGACCGGCCGCTCCCGGTGGCCACCCAAGGGCTGCACAGGGACATTTGATCACATGTAGAGAAAGTAATGCAGGAAAAAGAACACTTGATCCCTTATAGAGAAAACAACTGATATACATATTCTATTTCTATTCTGTTATTATAATTCTCCAGATTTGTGGGTCATTAATGTGGACCACACAGAGACCAACATCAGAACAGATAATATGAATGTCTTTTGTAGAGATAAAGTCAATGGAAGTATGTAATCTAAGTAATATTCAAAATAATCTAATCTGATATGATAAATCTTCCACAGAACAGAATACAAACTCTCCTAAGAAAAGCACCTGATGCCATAAGACTGAATCCAATCCTGCTCTATACAATTCTTTGTTTTTTTGGGGGATGATTATGTAACACACACACAAAAAAATGTAAACTTCATGAGGCAAGAGCTTAAAAAATCATACTCATCTAACTAATATACTTCTCTTACTCAGTTTGGTACAAAAAAAAAAAAAAAAAAACTAAGAAAAAGAAACTACGAAAGAATGTAAAATCACAGAGAGCTCTTTTACATGACAGAAGGAGCTCAAAGAAACCACATCAATCTTCCCGCCAAACAACTTATACGTCGCTTCAAACATTTGCCTCCAACACACGCCGATGCATTACCTTGGGCCTGAGGGTGACATTGGAGTTGAAGTCTTTATCATCCTTCTTGACTCTGTTCTTCCAGCCATCCTCGCCACTCTTCTGGAGCGCGGCCAACCTGTCGACACAACACCAGCATTAGCACCCACAAGCACCACCACCATCACCATTCTACCATCACACCACACCAAGACCAATGTTCTGAAACACTTCCACGCTGCACCGTCACTATTTCCAAGGTCTCTAGTTGAAGTGACAGGTTTTAAGGATGTTTCTGTAATTCTAGCGACATATTAACAAGTTTTCTGCATTTTTCTATTTTCAAGGGTCTCTAGTTGAAGTGACACAGGTTTTTAAGGATGTTTCTGTAATTCTAGCGACATATTAACAAGTTTTCTGCATTTTTCTGCTTTTTCTATTTTCAAGGGTCTCTAGTTGAAGTGACACAGGTTTTTAAGGATGTTTCTGTAATTCTAGTGACATATTAACAAGTTTTCTGCATTATCAACAGAACAAATACTCGTACGAACTCTGTAGTCTTTAAAAATGGTTGCGGTGAGAGAGAGGTGTTTCTGAATATGGTCCTAACACTTCACCACTACACCACCACACCACTCCACCACACACCTCTTTATTCATCTCCCTTATTCGTCTCACTCACTTCCCATGCTAATAACAACCTTGAGTTCCTCGTCATGGCTCTACAGAAAAAAAAAACAACAACAACGAGATTTGGGTAATATGAAACTGAATCTTTGGTGTAAATGACTAAATATTGATGGTAAAATATTATATGGAAAGGTTTTGAGTGATTACTAAAACAGGAAAGAATGTTCTGCAGTGACTGGTAAATACGGGAGATTGTGAGATCAGAGTGAATGGTGAATAGAGGAAAACTGATAAAATTATCTAATATATTGGAGGAAAAAGTCTGAAATAAATGTTAAATAAGAGAGAGAGAGAGAGAGAGAGAGAGAGAGAGAGAGAGAGAGAGAGAGAGAGAGAGAGAGAGAGAGAGAGAGAATAACTCACAAACAAAGGAGGAAAATTTTTGCATCATTTCATAAACAGACAAAAGAAAAAATAAATAAATAACTACAATGAAATAACATCCTCTTAACATTACAAACATCTCTACACATCAACAACAACAACAACAACAACAACAACAACAACAAAGATAACAAAATGAATCTACAGGGCGTGGTGAAGTTATCGTTTATCACCTACTCATGAAAAATGCATAGGCTGGTACAGGGGTCTTCCATTACAGGGTGTTGTGACACAGTACGGTACAGGGGTCTTATGTTACAGGATTTTGTGACACAGTACGGTACATTTCACCCAAAGCTCGCCCTTCCTGGAATATTCAACACCTCCTTGCTTCCCTCCGTGAGTCCTGTGTTTTATTTGCTAGTGAATCTCATTTTCTATTCCCCTCTACATTATTTGCATGTATGGACGGAGAAAATGTACTGTGTGACTCTCTCTCTCTCTCTCTCTCTCTCTCTCTCTCTCTCTCTCTCTCACAACAAACATGACACTCGCGACGTAATAATGATAACACTGATTAAAAAGCACAACAAAGGAATGCCACGAGAGAGAGAGAGAGAGAGAGAGAGAGAGAGAGAGAGAGAGAGAGAGAGAGAGAGAGAGAGAGAGAGAGAGAGAGAGAGAGAGCGAAAAGGAAGGAAAGAAAAGGCATGAAACACGAGAACGAGAGGGGAGAGCGATTGACATTAAAACAAAAGGAGAGAGAGAAAAAAAAAGAAAAAAAGAAAGAAAAAGAGAAAAAAGAAAGTCTGCGTTATGCAGACTTTCCGGCATAAATATTGAGTCGGCTCTGTACTCAGCCGACACCGAATCCGCCAGAAGCCTTACGAAGCTTGTTATGTAAGGCAATATTGACCAACAAGCTTAGTAATTGAGCACGCAAGTTGTTAGGTTACATAAAGCACGCACACACACACACACACACACACACACACACACACACACACACACACACACACACACACACACACACACACACACACACACAGACACACAGACACACACACACTGTCCGTGAATAAGCAAATATTATGCGATCACATGACTTCAATAAATAAATAGAGAGAGAGAGAGAGAGAGAGAGAGAGAGAGAGAGAGAGAGAGAGAGAGAGAGAGAGAGAGAGAAAGCACGACTCGACATTTCGCACTTCATTATTCTAAGCCAGACAAACGGTATTTACAAACGCTTCCCTCCTTCTTATCAACACACGATTCTCTTCACGTCGTAAAAGTCACAGAAATCCTAAGCGAAACACACACACACACACACACACACACACACACACACACACACACACACACACTCACACAGTCACATGTCCCCGTCAGTCCAGTGTGAAGCCTTATTTCATTTATACTTCCTTACAATCTTGGTGACTCTTTACCTTCACTTTTTTCTTTATACCATGTGGGCTTTTCACGGGAATTTATGGGCTAAAGGAGGTACTTTTTTTGGATACCTCCGATCTGAAAGTCCAGCCGCTAGAGAACTGATACCCCGAGTAAGGAAGCCCAAATCTACACTCGGACCGTGGACAGGATTCGAACCCCTGATTGTCACCATTTGGGTATTACTTCACTTGAGTCAAAAAGCGAATGGAATAGGGAACTAGATGATAATGGAAAGGAAATGTAACGTTATATATTACCTTGGATATATGGGAAATTAAACCCGACGTGACAGAAAAGCATAAAAATCGCAACTGTACGTCAAAAATTAGTTTAGCTCCTTCAAAACAGAGACGCATTTTTACCATGACTTTCTGGGTATGATATGGACGTCAATAGATTAATGGCTAGAGAGTTTACCATTTTTAATCCCCACATAGGTTTCTGAATCCGTATGAAATCACTAAATAGTACACAGAATGAATATGAAAACAAGGCACGGTACTGAAGGGGTTAAAAATGGCTCAAACAAAATATCACTTGAGTAAAAAGCAGGTGGCGTGTATCGTGAGTTAGTGCTCCTTTACAAATGATCCACAGGAAGCTGAAAACTATCCCCCGCTTAACTAATGCAATGAGAAAGGTGAGGCAAAAAGACTGGTAATATGATACAAACTCAAGTCTCTCTAGGACTGTAAATTAAATATAATCGCGTGCAGTGTAACATTACAAAACACACACAATATGCTGCAAACGAACCCTCACTACACTAATGGAATAATTAACACATGGCAAAAACAAGCTAAGTACGCTTCATAGAGAAAGTTAACTCTCTGCAATACTGGAACGCATTATTACCATGAGTTTTGGGTGCGATTAGGCGATTTTATTTATACTAGCAAGGTTCTATGGAGGTCAGAAGGTTAATGGTACAGAATCTTCACTATCTTAATCCCCACATGAGTTTCTGAAGCTGTATTAAACTGCCTAATAGCAACCAGAATAAATATGAAGACGTGTCATGGTACTGAAGGGGTTAAAGGTAAACAACATGGTGATAAAATAATAAATAAGGGAAAAATACGTTTCATAGAGCAAGTCAAAGGAAACAGCACAGAGGTAATGATGTGACAGAAACGGAAGAAAATACAAGTTTCATAAAGTCTAAACTAATACTAGAATAATACAACAATAAATCAATGGGGAAAAATACAAGTTTAATAGAATAAGTTCAAAGGAAACAAGTCCTAACCAATACAATAATAAAGGGAATTGTAAGAACTATAGATTTTATATTGCACGTCCGAGGCAGACTGACGCTGAACTCAAGACCAAGCTGATGTAAAAAGCGCAGATTTCACGGAGCAAGTTCAGAGTTCACATCAACTATACATTGTCCGCCACGTGTAAGCTTGATGGGTTTTCGCAGCTTGTCTTGTATTACGCGCCTATGTTTTTCAAGACACCTTTACACAATTCTAGATAATCCTCTTGAATATTCTTTGTAGTACTTTTAACTCCTTCAGTATCATGCCGCGTTTCCATATTCATTCTGGTTACTATTTGGCGATTTTATACAGCTTCAGAAACTTATGTGGGGGATTAAAACAGCGAAGACTCTGGCTATTAACCTTCTGACCTCTATAGACCTTTCGTATTGCAAATAAAATCGTCTAATCATATAAAAAAATCAAGGTAAAAATGCGTCCCAGTATTGAAAGAGTTAAAGAGGCGTTCTTTCCACCGATATTTAATTGTTACCCTTGACCAGAACCTCCCTCCTCTTACGTAGAACAGAACAATGACAACAAATACCTGAACAAAAATAAGCAAACCAATAAACAAGGTGATAAAGATATACAAGTTTCATAAAGCAAGATCAAAACACACTAAACCTTCAAACTAATGCAATAACTACAGGCTTCATCTAACGGGCTCAAGAGTTACTGGACGGGTTGGAGTCCGCGCCATAAAGCTGCGCCATAAAGTCTGCACTAGCACTGATAATCCAAGAGTGCCAAACATCAGACGCTCGTGGCCCGCAGGTTGTTTATCGCCCCGACCTAACACGGCTGACCGCTTAAAAACGTATCACACTGTTTTACTTTCACATTTTACAAGGAAGCTCATATTCTTGTATCTTTTTCTTCTTCTATTGTCCTTTTTCTTCTTTGTTTCTGTGTGTGTGTGTGTGTGTGTGTGTGTGTGTGTGTGTGTGTGTGTGTGTGTATTCATATATCTTAGCACACACACACACACACACACACACACACACACACACACACGTCCTATATTTACACTTACAACCACCCGCCCCCTTTTCTTTTCATTCCAACGTCCACCACTTCCCTAGGCGCGTTTATCATACTCCCAGCATATTCCAAAAATTACTGCAGTTTCTTCTTCTTTCTTTCTTCTTTTTCCGTGTATCCCCCAAAACGCCACAATTTATATGAACATTTTATGATACCCTGCCATTTTTCCAGCTTACCTTTGCTCCCCTTACCCGCCGCGTCCCTCCTGCAGCGCCCAGACCGAGACCAAGAGACCGAGAGAGACCGAGAGGGAGACCCAGACCCACTCAATCAAGAGGCTCAATTTGTGTCCTCGCCAAAACGAGTCTTCACCGACGCCACTGAACCGCAATCAAATTTAAGATAAAATACTGAATCATGCAGGAAACTCTCTTATCATGCAGATGCCGTGATTCGTAAGCTGAGAGAGAGAGAGAGAGAGAGAGAGAGAGAGAGAGAGAGAGAGAGAGAGAGAGAGAGAGAGAGAGAGAGAGAGAGAGAGAGAGAGAGAGAGACTAGACTGCACTTCTCCATTCCCCCCATTCCGCTTTTCTTTCATGATTTTTCCCCAGCTCTTTCTCTTTTCCTTTCATCTTCTTTCCATCGCTTATCTTTCTTCCTCCTCCCTCTCCCCCTCTCTCTTTCCCAAGCCCTCACAACAGGCAACCTTCACCTCTCACAATCACTCCTCCTCTTTATATCCCTTTTACTATCTCTCCTTCTCTTCCTGCATTCCCTGGGACGAAAAACCCCCGTCTCAATAGCAGCTTGTTGCCGCCAAACTGTTGTCCCTTAAAGGCGTTCTTTGGGGAAGGAAACGAGAAGATGAGGTCGAGAGAGGAAGACATTGGGGATTAGGATGTGGTCAAGGGGAAGCTGCAGAAGTTAGGAAGTCGAGGATGAGGATGAGGATGAGGAGGAAGAGGAGGATGTAAAGTAAAAAAAGAAAGAAAAGAAAAGAGGAACGGAGCGGACCATTGCATGTATTCCGATACCCAATCTCAAATCTGTGGCAGGAAGGAAGGAAGGAAGGAAGGAAGGAGAGAAGAAGGAAACAAAGGAAGAAAGGAAGGATGGGTGGAAAGAAGATGAGGAAACAAAGAATGGAATACAGGAATTAATGAGAGGAAAGATGAACAATAAAGGAAAAGAAGGAAGTGGTTGAGTAAGAAGACAGGAAAAAAAAGGACGGAAGGAATGAAAGAAGAAGGAAAAATGGAAGGAGAAAAAAGAGGAAGAAAACAATGTACAACAAACAGAAAGAAGAAATGCAAGAAAGAACAAAACAAGAAAACCCTTAAACAAGGAAAAGGAACACGAATGAGGAGAATAAGGAAAGGAAAGAAGAATAACCATACAAAAAAAAGGCAAACAGGACAAACCCTCTTTATCAACCATGTAAAGGGAATAGGGGGGAGTGTACTGTGGGCTGCAGAGGACGTTGGGTATAGAGCTGCGGGCTGGAGGTACAGTATGGAGAGGAAGCTGAATAGTGGGAATAGGGGGAGTGCATAGGGGCAGTGAGGGGAAGGGTGAGGGGAAGGGAGGGAAGGTTCATATGTCCTCAATCTCTCGTACACACAGCCACTGGTACTCACGTTGCTAATCGACTAATCCCCTCACTGCTACATAAAAGCTACTTCACAATCACTGGTTTTTGGCACGTGTTTCTGGTGGCTTACATACTTCACCAGTTTAGATTAGAGAAAGTTAATCTGCTTTGCTATTTCTTTAACGAGTGAGAGAGAGAGAGAGAGAGAGAGAGAGAGAGAGAGAGAGAGAGAGAGAACACATATGGAATCGACAGTCACGGGTTTACTTGACTTACTAGCGAGCAATACACCACGTCGACAGCAAAAACAAGTCCATACATATAAAAATAAACTTGTGTTTCTGTGCACGTAACAACACTCACCACCTTTCCTCTCAACACGTACACACACACACACACACACACACACACACGACTAAGTTACGTATATGGTACCAGGTTCCCTCCCTTTCAATCCCTTCCCTTCCCTTCAGTTCTGCATCCCCTCCCTCCTCTTCCCCTTCCATCCCCGCCCTACATGCGCCGCCAGCCGTGAGGACGAGTGAACTGCGATGTATCATGGGCGACACGCGTTCGAGTTTCGATGTAAAGCAAACAAATACAGACACAGAAATAAAAGTCAGTGAGTCAGTTCCCAGCGAGTGTGTGTGTGTGTGTGTGTGTGTGTGTGTGTGTGTGTGTGTGTGTGTGTGAGTCCCTGGTTCACTTATTTCATCATTCATGCGGTGACGCGGATTTTTAAAACGCAGTTCATCTTTTTAAAGGGAAATCGTGATGAAAATATCTGAGGGTACGTGAGTTTTTAAAGTGGGAGATGCCTAGCAAACACGAAGCACTTGAATATAAAAAAATAAGACAAAAAAATAATAAATAAAATGCCTTCGTTTATAAAAACATCACTGCGTCTTGCTGCAACTCGCACGGAATTCAGTGATTTATTTACCATCCCGTTTTTCTTGCAAGCAGACACAACTACGGCGGCGCGGCGAGCTATCTGGCCATCTATCCACCGTGAGCTATGGCAACAAGCATCTAGGGCAGCAGTACTTGAGCGGCTTTTCCTCCATGACGAAGGAAGAATACTCAAGCTGGAGGGAGTGACGAGGGAATGCTGGGATCGGCTCCTACTTCATACACCGCCAATCTCATTTTAGCAACACGGAACTTGCCAGGGCGGTGCACACACGTCCCTGGTTCGTGGTTGTGGTGGTTCTACTGGCGTGACTGTGGGAGGAAGGATGAGGCCAGCGTGGGAGAGGGTGAGTCACGGGTGAGATACAGGAATGTCTACTTCAGCGTGGGAGACCAAAGCTTGGGGTCTAAAGGGTGCAGTGTTTTGTACCTTCTTTTTATGGTGTCTTTAAGGCCTTGAGTAAATTTTCGATTGTTTTTCTTGGCCGAGAGAGAGTTGTACCGTTCCTGGTTGGCTGAGGTGAACCGTCCCCCTCCCCCTCCTCCTCCACCACCTCTCCCTTTGCCCGGGGAATGATGACAGTTGCGGTAGTTGTTGTGGTTGTTGTTGTTGTTCTTGGCGTTGTGTTCCTCGCAGGTGTCGTCTGGCGAGGGCTGGCGGTGGATGGTACCGTTGGAGTAGTGGTGCAGCTCGTCCTCCCCGCACTCCCCCAACGCTCGTTCCGGCGGCCAGTGTTCATGCATGACGTGGCGAACCTGGTAGTGTTGATACATTTCCCTGGCGAACGACAACCCCACGTCATCCTCGCTTGCCTGAGTGGTCGCTGCTTCACTGCTGCTGCGCCCCTGTTGCTCCTGCTGCCTCGTCCATTGTGTATCCTCGGAGTCACGTTTCTCCTCCCTCTCCCGGCTTTCTGTCTGGCCTGGGAGTGTGGCGGGGCCCAGGTGTGGGTCATGCGGGGCTGGGGGAACATCTGCAGGTTTCGCTGGCATACCAGAGGCTCCATCCGAAGCCGTGCCCTCAGCCGGCCACTCCTCGATGTGTCTGGGAGTGTTGGAGGTGAACACGTTGGCCTTCTGCACCTCATCTTCCAGACGGTTTATCTCATTCTCAAACTGCCTGAGGACTTGTTGCTCCTCGTGGTGGCACTGCGTACAGCCGCACTGGTCCGGGTGCCACTCTTGGTCGAAAAACATCGCTTGGTTAGGGCCACGACGCCTCCCTCGCTCTGACTCCCGCCGACTCATGCTCACGACTCACACTTGTGCTTTGCAACACACAGCGCGAACAGCGACGGGTGGAAACAAAAAGATCACAGCTGCTTTCTTTTAACACTTTCGAGGGGCAAAGTTTTATACTATCACCAAAGCGTCGCCAGTTCAATAACATGCATCTTTCTCAAACTTGCCTAAGAGATGACGTGCAACATCATAACAGTCTGGCTAGGGCCAGGCCAACCTCCCCGACACAGCCCGCACCCCGGCAAGACATTCCTTACACTAGAGGTGAACAAAAACCAAAATACAACCAGCGGTGGCGGCGGCGGCGACGTAGTGAAGCGAGAGAGCCTGGACCAGAACACAGCACCTGTAGCAGCCAGGTATTCCCGCCTGGTGCCGGCGGTGTTAACTTCACGGGCTCTCAGCCACGACTGCCGCCTGCCGGAGCCTGGCGGGGCAGCTCAACCCGGGTCTCCGTCTCGGCCGCTGTCGAGAGTTGCCAGCGAGTCCCGGCGGCAGCGCCACACCCTGCCACGCCACGACTCCCATACACTACCCGCCGCCAAGAAATGTTCATTGATATATTTAACGATAATTGCGCTTCTGACGAGGGGACGGCACGTGAGAGGGGCGGCAGGGGGGTGGCTGGAAGAACTAGGAGCAACAGTGGCCGGCCGCCGTCTTCCGCACTGCCTGAGTCAATACGTCTGCCAGCATCGGCGGTCGTGATTTATGCCCATCCGGCGCTGAAGTGACTCTATCCTCGACAGTAACTGGCCGGCCACTGTTTCCTCCCGCGGCATCACCATCACCACTATCATCACCACCCTTCTCTCCTCGCCACCATCACCACCAACAACAAAAACAACTTCCCACTATCATGATGGTTTCAAGTGACAGTTGTTCGCTTAATTTTTTCACTTGGGAGGATCAGCAGACTGAGGGTCGGCTTACACTCAGCAGTTACACTCATCAAGGCTATAAAAGACTCACACACACTCAATGACTGACTAACAAATAGAGAAGCTTCCTTCCTCCTCCTCCTCCTCCTGTCTTATTATCTTTAACATCCTCTTCTTCAAACTTCAGAAGTTCACAATTCTTCTTGTGGCCACTTAACATTTACAGTCACTTTTAACATTTACTACATTCACACACACACATACACACACACATACATACACACACACACACACACACACACACACACACACACACACACACACACACACACACACACACACACACACACACACACACACACACACACACACACACGGCAGTATATTTTTCTTCCACTACAATTTGTAAACACTATTCTCGTCAAACACTTTCTTCCTCATCTTTGTCTCTCCTTGGATGCTGCGAGAGAGAGAGAGAGAGAGAGAGAGAGAGAGAGAGAGAGAGAGAGAGAGAGAGAGAGAGAGAGAGAGAGAGAGAGAGAGAGAGAGAGAGAGAGAGAGAGAGAGAGAGAGAGAGAGAGAGAGAGAGAGAGAGAGAGAGAGACGGGGAAAAGCCACTCCTAGACAGAACCACTTGCAAGAACGCCTCGAAATGATGCCCCCAGACGTAATGCAATTGTGTGGTTGGTCACTTGGAAGGAAGGAGCGAGTGGCGAGTGTGGTGCAACGTAACCTCACACAAAAGAAGGAGTAAACAAGTCGGAAAATAAGTCACACAATATTTTTTTTTTCCCATCTTTGTTGAGCGAAAGAACGAGAAAGACAGAAAATAACGATAAAAATAACAATAAGAACAAAAAATGAAGGCACAAGGCAGGAATAAAAAAAAAAAAAATCTAGTGTTACTCTTCTCCATTTAATTCGAGGAGTGGCTCAACTTAATTATATAAAGTGTTGAGAGGGGGGTGGGTGTACTAGGTGTAGGTGTAGAAAGGGTAGGAGAGGAAGGAGGGTAGAAGGGTGTCAGGGAAAGTATACGTAGAGAAGAAGGAAGGTTGTGTGTAGAGGTTAGAAGAGAGAGAGAGAGAGAGAGAGAGAGAGAGAGAGAGAGAGAGAGAGAGAGAGAGAGAGAGAGAGAGAGAGAGAGAGAGAGAGAGAGAGAGAGAGAGAGAGAGAGAGAGATGAGAGAGTACACGAAAAATATGAACTGGAAGACTGAAAAAAAAAGGGAAAAAGAGAGACAGACAAGACATTAGAAAATAAGAGTGATAAAGAAATGGAAGAAAATGTAGAAGAGAGATAGCGAGAGCGAGAGAGAGAGAGAGAGAGAGAGAGAGAGAGAGAGAGAGAGAGAGAGAGAGAGAGAGAGAGAGAGAGAGAACGGAAAGAGTAGAGAAAAAAGGTGAGTGAAAAGAATAAAAAAAGAGGAAGGTAGATAAGATAGAGAACAGTAGAAGAGAAGGGTTAGAGGAGAAGGTCGTCCGGTCAGGGTAGACAGGCTTATAGAAAGAGGAGGAGGAGGAGGAGGAGGAGGAGGAGGAGGAGGAGGAGGAGGAGGAGGAGGAGGAGGAGGAGGAGGGGGAGTGTTGGGGATGTGTGTGACTCGTAGTGTGGCTAGATTACACCTCATGATAAATTTACAGAGGACAAGGAAAGGACACCCCACCACCCAACTAGTTCACACACACACACACACACACACACACACACACACACACACACACACACACACACACACACACACACACACACTACACCATTCACCACCACATTCAACATCCCCCATCAAACATTCACGGCACGCAATACACACCCAACACCTCACCCCACCTGCTACACCACCTCACCTAATTCCCTCTCTTAACTCTCCACCACCTTGCCTCCCCACGTCTCCAGCCTCTACTCTACCTATTTCACCCAGTCACCCAGTCTACCCATCAGTGTGTCTCCTCTGTTGCCTATTTCACCCTCCACGTCTTACCTTCACTGTCACCTCCTCCCTATTACCTTCTGCTTGGCTCTCGCTGTCGTTCCCAAAAGCTTATCTAGGCCTCAGATAACGCAGGTGATAACAAGTAATAGTTGGTTAATTACTA
>NC_059278.1:1714643-1729643 GCF_017591435.1 Portunus trituberculatus
AGGATTGAATACCCCGAAAGAAAACCCTTTTACCTTATAATCCACGACTTGAAACCCTCGTACGAACACTGACAAGCATTCAAACCCATCTACGGATCCCCAGTAGAGAGGAGGCCGCTTTTCCCTTCACTTGACCTAACCTGACGTAACCTAACCTTATTTTGCTTCACTTTTATCCCTTACTCTCTCCTGGCAAGGCTCAGTACCTTTGACTCATGAAGAGCTTAAGCCAGGTAAGTGAACATTGTCGAATATCTGTACACGAGGAGGAGGAGGAGGAGGAGGAGGAGGAGATAAGGTGAAAGAGCTAAAAGAGAGTATGCGAATAAAAAGAAACAAAAATAAAGCTAAAACACAAGAAAAGGATGAAGAATAAGACGAAGAGAGAGAGAGAGAGAGAGAGAGAGAGAGAGAGAGAGAGAGAGAGAGAGAGAGAGAGAGAGAGAGAGAGAGAGAGAGAGAGAGAGAGAGAGAGAGAGAGAGAGAATATGAAGAGAGAAACATAAACTAACAAGATAAAAGGAATAGAAAAAAAAATGAAACATGATAAAATATAAAAACGTACTAAAAAAAAAAAAAACGAAAGAAGGAGATAAAGAAAAAAATAAATAAACAAGTAAGAAGAGAAAGACGAAGAACACAGAATTAAATATTGAAAGGTGGAGAAGACAAAAAAAGGACGAAGGAGGGGAAGGGAGTAAAAATAGAAATATATTGACATGAATAGAAGGAAGAGGAGGAGGAGGAGGAGGAGGAGATGGAGGAAGAGGAGGAGGAGGAGGAAGAGGAGGAGGAGGAGGAGAACGAAAGAGGGCAAGGAAGAGGAAGAAAAGGAAGAAGAGGAAATGGGAAAGCTTAAGAGGTCATGTCGATCAGTACCTGTCGATTATAGCACACCTGAGCAGCCTCCAAACGCACCTGTGCTCACCTGTACTGGAGGAATTAAAGTGAGGATGAGAGGAGGAAGAAGAAGAGGAAGAAGAGGAAGAAGAGGAAGAGTACAAGGTGGGAGTAAATGTTTTCTTGCTTTTCCTAACTTTCGTAGTCAACAATTACGAGTATTATATTATTTTTTTCGTATTTCTCTTTCTCTTCTCGATTTTTTCTTGCTAGATACTTTCTTTTTAACTTTCTATTTGATTTCTCTTTCATTTTTCATATTTTTCCTTTTTTTCAAAGGTAAACAGTTTTTTTTTATATTTTTTCAAACTTTTATTTGATTTCTTTTCATTTCTCATATTTGTTTCCTTTTTATTAATGCTAAACACTTTTACTCATGCCAGGTACTTATTTTTAACTTTCGATTTAATTATTTTTTTAATTTCTCATTTATTTTCCCTTTTTTCAATGATAAACAGGTTTTTTTTCAATTTCCTTTTTTTTTTCTTTCCGTGCCTCGAATCTTCTCTTCTTTCCTTCACTTCTAAACCAAAACTTTTCTACTTTTCTTTTTCTTTTCTCAACTAATTTTTTTCTCTTTTTCAGCGCTAAACATATATTTTCATTTCATTTCCTTTCTTTATTTCTTTCCTTTTCTCGACTTTTCCTCTTTCCTTCGCTTCTAAAACAAAGACTTTTCACTTTTTTCTTTATTTTTTCCCCTCATCTCTTAAATTTTCCCTTTTTCAATGCTAAACAGATACATTTTTTTCCTAATTTTCTTTCTTTCTTTCTCCTTCCTTTTCTCGACCCTTCCTCTTCCCCTCGCTTCTAAAAACAGAGACTTTTTCACGTTCCCGGTCGGTGATCAATAAATATTTTTCTCATTATAAATTCCTCACCTTCCCACAACGTATCAATTTAGTTTTTTATACTTTTTTTTTAACGAACAATATCAAATAACGCTTCAATTATCTCATTCTCCCTCCCTCATTATATTTCAATCACCTATTTCCTTATTTGCTATACTTCAAGTACCATGACGCGTTTTCATATTCATTCTGCTTACTATTTGATGATTTTACACGTTTTCAGAAACATATATAGGGGATTAAAATATTGAAGACTCCGGCCATTAATCTTCTGATCTCCATAGACCCTTCCTGATGTGAATAAAATCGCCAAATCACACTCAAAACTCATGGTAAAAATGCGTCCCAGTACTTAAGGGGATAATGAAGGTTTTTCGGAGTAGATGCACGCAGATAACTGAGAAAAGACATGTGGAGGGAGAAGAAAGGTGGATAATGATGTATGGATGTAGATGGAAGATAAAGTGACGTGGGTGGAGCAGGTCGGTGGAGTTCTGGTGGAAAAATGAGTAGATAGGATGAAAAAAAGAAGTGAAGTTTAAGCCTTAAATGATGAAAAGACGAACTAAGATGGAACAAAATGAGAATAAGTTGAAAGAAATGATAGATGACAAGAAGAAAATGAAGAGAGAGAGAGAGAGAGAGAGAGAGAGAGAGAGAGAGAGAGAGAGAGAGAGAGAGAGAGAGAGAGAGAGAGAGAGAGAGAGAGAGAGAGAGAATGCTGATTATGAATTGAAGTGAAAGTGAGACAAGAGGAAGCGGTACAGATGGAGTAGAAAATTGAGAAGAAAAGGAAAATTTAAGAATGCAATGATGAAAAACTACGAAAATAAAAAAAACGAAGATGAAACAAAATGAGATGAAAAAAAATGATAAATGACAAGAAAATGAAGAAAAAAGGATACGGTACATATGAGGAGACACGGTACATGAAGCAGAGAAGCAGGCAGGTACTATACGGCTGCTACAGAGAGAGGGGAAGGATGTGGGAGGGAGACACAGGCAGAGACAGGGTGTGGATGACGGCGCAGGGTGAAGGGGAGGCAGGGTGAAGCAGAAGCCAGCGCACGTTGCCCCTCTCTCATCCAATTATCTTCTAAACAAGACTGACAAGACGCCACCACCGCTGCTCCCGTCATCCGCTCCTGCTGCCTGCTGTTCCTCCTCTTCCTCTTCCTCCTCCTCCTGCTGCTCCTACTCCTGCCGCTGCTGTTACTCTTCATATTTTCACCTACGAGTTTTAATGTTTCTGCTGTTTTCTTCCCTATCTTTCCTTCCTCTTCCTACTCCTGGTTTTGTTGCTAATCTTGTTTATATTTTCATCATCTGATTACTGTGATTTTTAGCGATTTATCTGCTGTTTTTGTTAGGTTACTCCTCCTCTTCTTCCTCCTCCTCCTTTTCTTCTTAATTCCTCTTCCTTCTGCTGTTATTGCCGCTGCTGTTTGGACTTCACCTATGACCTGCAGCGGTTTTTAGTTCCCTGCTGTTTTTTATCTGGTTACAGCTGCACCTCTTCCTCCTCCTTATATCAATCCTGCTGTTGACATTTTGAATTATAATTATTTAAACTCTTCCTGCTACATCATTATTCTTCCCGCTTCTCTTACCTCTTTCTTCCTACTCCTTCCGTGTCTCCTACTAACGCCTCTCGTCTCTACGCCATCTATGATTCTGATCTGTAACTCCCCTACTGTTACTACTACATCACTATTCCTCCCGCTTCTCTTCCCTCCTCCGTCTGCGCCTCCTACTGACGTTCAACGGTATTCCCTCGTCTGCCTCCTCGCCCCGGTACACTTATTGCTACGTGTTCTGCTAGTGCGCCTCTAGTGCCTCTTTTACTGCTGTTGTCTCACGCAGCATCTTCTCAGTGCCTCTGCTGCCGCCTCTGTTTTAAGGCCATAATCTCAAACATTTCTCTGCGGCACTTCTACTACACTCAAAAGGGACGCGTGTTTCTAAGTATGTTTTCTTTATGGTTCTAGTGATAAATTAGCATTATTTCTGTTATTAATACCTTCAGTACCATGGCGCGTTTTTAAATTCATTCTGGTTACTATTTGTTGACTTTATACAGAAACTCATGTGGGGATTCAAATAGAGAAGACTATAGCCATTAATCTTCTAACTACCATAGACTCTTCCTAATGTTGATAAAATCGTCTAATGATACCCAAACTCAGGTAAAAATGCGTCACAGTGCTGAAGGGAGTAATAAAACACTCTTGAAAACTCGGCTGATCATTTGTGACATTTGATAGTAGTTGTGGGGAGAGAGCTAAGTGTTTACGAATAAGAAGGATGGGTGACGATGGATGACGATGGGTGAAGAATGGACAAAAGATGAATAGGTGATGGGTGATGTGGATGGGAGGGATGAAGGATAGGAAGGGTGACAGTCCTACGCGACGGTGGATCCTACTCGGCAACTTCCGCTCAATTACCTGTAATGGCTGGTCTCTCTCTCTCTCTCTCTCTCTCTCTCTCTTTCATGCATTCCTTACTCGTGTGTGTGTGTGCGTGTTATGTTCTTTCCGGCCTATGCAGACAGTCGATCTGTCACCCAGGTATTTCTCTCTCTCTCTCTCTCTCTCTCTCTCTCTCTCTCTCTCTCTCTCTCTGTACAAGTGCCCGTTAAGACACACACCTGTGCACCACTTGAATCACTCAGCAGGTGTCGAGATGGTAATAGTGATAGAAATGGTAGTAGTAGTAATAGTAGTAGTAGTAGTAGTAGTAGTAGTAGTAGTGGTGGTGGTGGTGGTGGTGGTGGTGGTGGTGGTGGTGAAAGGCCTCAGTCAGTCAGTTCAATGCATAAAGAAATAACTCGCTCAAAACACAAACTGCACTTGGTCAATATAATGGTTCATGTATGAGCGTATTCTTTTTTTTTTTTCTCTCTCTCTCTTTTCTTTTTTATATGAACTTCATCGGCGGTGTAGTGAAGGACGAAAAAAAAAAAAAAAGTTCCGATGCTGTACGTGAGCGTGTAAAAGTTTTAATACACGCATCGATGTTTAGAGAGACGCCTTTGTGTCGAACCTTTTCAACTCTCTCTCTCTCTCTCTCTCTCTCTCTCTCTTTTATTATCTTGGTTGTGGTTTCCTTTCTCTGTCGTCAGTCCGTTGTGGCTTTTTAAACTGACGTACTTCATAGACTTAAAGATTAATTTATTACGAAACACATGATGGGGAAAGTGACTCTTCACCACCACCACCACCACCACCACCACCACATCACCACCACCACCACCACCACCACCACTACCAATAACATGTCTAGCGCAGATTTGGTGAGGTTAAAGTTACGAGTTTGCTTAGCTATGTTAGGTTAAACTGTGTGGTGTGAGGTAGAGTGAGGTTAGATAAGTAAAACCACCAACATCACCATCATCATCATCACCACCATCACCACCAAAAGCAAGCAATATAAGCATCTACATCATCAGGTAAGTAAAAAACCACCATCATCACCACCACCATCACCACCACCACCACCACATCACCACCCCATCACCTCAGCACCACCAATCACCATCATCTACTACTACTACAACACAACCAGAAACACTTCAGCACCGCACCTCCCTCCACTATTTCAAAGGCTCCTGTTTAAAGTGACGCTCAAGTTTTCAAGGTTGTTTTTATGTTCCTGATGACAAATGAGCCACGTTACTACACAATGCACAGGAGAAACACCCTCAGACACCGGGCTTATCATCGCTGTGTTCCTGGAAACTAGTAGTGGTGAGAAAGCGGAGTGTTTCAGATTAACGACACACCGACAAACACACACACGCCATCACACACACAACCACCACCACTACCAGCACCATCACAGCTACTATGAACATCCTAACCACTTCATTACCACTCCATAAAACTACCATACTTCTATAATACTGCCATTACGTAAACATCACTCAATAAACTGTATTTCTGCACTTTATAACGAATATATCTTAACAATATAACGAATAAAAAGGAAGAAATAAGGGATTTAAATAATTACCATCTCATTTACTGCTCATGAGAGAGAGAGAGAGAGAGAGAGAGAGAGAGAGAGAGAGAGAGAGAGAGAGAGAGAGAGAGAGAGAGAGAGAGAGAGAGAGAGAGAGAGAGGAAAAAGGTCATGGAACAATAAACACTGAAGGGAAAAAAAGCGACAGGGAAAGAAAAGTAAGAAAAAGTATGAAAAAAAGAAATAAGAAAAGATAATAGAGAAAATTGGACATCGAGGGAAAAAAAAACTAAAATAACAAGAAATATGAAACAATTAAGAAGAAAAAGAGGAAAAAAAAAAAAACAAACAAATAGTGAATGGAAACGAAAAAAAGGAATAAAAGAGAAGAAAGAAAATAAAGAAGAAAGGAAAAGAAAGGAAAAGAAGAAAAATAATCGATGACCTACAGCAAACAAAGACGAAGGAGAGGAGTGACGAAAGGAGGAAAGGAAGAAGAAGAGGAAGAAGAAGGAGGAGGAGGAAGAAGAGGAAGAAGAGGAAGAATAAAAGAGTAAAAAGTCGAACAATGGCTGCAAACATTTACGAACGAGAGAGAGAGAGAGAGAGAGAGAGAGAGAGAGAGAGAGAGAGAGAGAGAGAGAGAGAGAGAGAGACTAGAGACACTACATAGGTTCTCTTCTTCTTCTTCTTCTTCTCTTCTCTCTCTCTCTCTCTCGTTGCTAATAACCGCCTAACTTCACTTCAGCTTAAATCTTCAAAGAAATATTTTTGTGGCCTGTAAGAGACACTATTCCTGACACATCGCAGAGAGAGAGAGAGAGAGAGAGAGAGAGAGAGAGAGAGAGAGAGAGAGAGAGAGAGAGAGAGAGAGAGAGAGAGAGAGAGAGAGAGAGAGAGAGAGAGAGCACACACCTATCAGAAGCATAACACCTGTGACACACCTATGCCCACACCTACATCCACACCTGAGTTATTGCAGGTGTGTGTTGAAGATATCGAGGGAAACAGATGATAGCTAAACTGATAAAAGCTGTGAAATAATTAAGAGAGAGAGAGAGAGAGAGAGAGAGAGAGAGAGAGAGAGAGAGAGAGAGAGAGAGAGAGAGAGAGAGAGAGAGAGAGAGAGAGAGAGAGAGAGAGAGAGAGAGAGAGAGAGAGAGAGAGAGAGAGAGAGAGAGAGAGAGAAATTGCCAAGAAAATGGGGGAGGTGAAGCTGTGATGATGTTATCGGAAAGGCGACGGAGGGAGGGAAGGAGGGAGGGAGGGAGGGAGGGAGGGAGGGAGGAGGAAGGAGGGAGGAGGAGGGAGGGAAGAAGCGAGGAACCTCTTCACGTCTTTCTTCCGCTACCTCCCGCTGACGTCTACCTAACCGAAGAGGAGGAGGAAGAGGAAGAGGAAGAGGAAGAGGAAGAGGAGGAGGAGGAGGAGGAGGAGGAGGAGGAGGAGCTGATGGACACCTGCCTTAAGGTATATGTTCTCTGATATGTGGTGATACACATGGCATATGACGGGAGGGAAGCTGGCAGAGAAGAGGGGAGGGAAGGAAGGGGAAGGAGGGGAGAAAAGGGGAGGGAAGGGAGGGAAGGAAGGCAGGGGAGATAAGGAGAAGGGAGGGAAGGGATGGAAAGGCAGGAAGAGAGGGAAGGGATGGGAAGAGAAGGGAGTGGAGGGGAGACAAGAAGGAGGGGAGAGAAAGGAGGGAAGGGAAAGGAGGAAAAGGAGTGGAGGAGGCGGGAGGGATGGAAATGGAAGGGAAGGGGAGGAGAAGGGACGGGAGGGGAGAGAATGAGAGGGAAGGGGAAGGGGAGGGAGGGGAAGGGTAGTAGGGCAACGATCGCGTATCTCCGGGAAAGGGAAAAGTTTGGGACAATGGCAATTTTGACTTACAAATTTACCACCCCCCCTCTTCCCTCCCCTTCCCTCCTCCCTTTCCTCCAGGTCCAGGTGGTCAGTCCGACGCTGCTAGAGAGAGAGAGAGAGAGAGAGAGAGAGAGAGAGAGAGAGAGAGAGAGAGAGAGAGAGAGAGAGAGAGAGAGAGAGAGAGAGAGAGAGAGAGAGAGAGAGAGAGAGAGAGAGAGAGAGAGAGAGAGAGAGAGAGAGAGAGAGAGAGAGAGAGAGAGAGAGAGAGAGAGAGAGAGAGAGAGAGAGAAGGTCCACTCACTCTTTTTCCAATAAACAAGAAAAAAAAAAACATTCACTCCTTCCTTCTCAGTCAGCGGGGAAAATGTGCTATATTTTCCTTTCTTTCTGGGAAACTGAACAGAAAAATTGATGTGAAAAACAAAACAAAACCACTTCTTTCCAGTTAACACGATAAAAAAAGCTAAGCTCGCTCTTTAATTCACTTCCAGTGAAGCGAATATAGAACGTTTACGCGCTTCTTTCTGGCCAAGACGGAAGCAACCGAAAGAAACACATTTTTGAGAAGCAGAAACATTTGTGGGTGAAGAGCGGCGCGGGTAACAACACCTCAACACACGCACTATCACCTCAACTTCCACAAACAAAACACACACACACACACACAGACACAGAGAAACACCAGCGAGCATGAAGCAACACCTGTGATAAAACTATATGGGGAAAACCTCTTCAAGATAAGTAGAAAGGAAGGTAAGTAAGTGACTTAGTGCGTGGCTGGAGCAAGGGACGAGGGACGAGGGACGAGGGGCGTGACAGGCGAGGCTGGAGAGACAATGGGTGGAGCCTCGAGACAATGTATTCACGGTGGACTGTCCTCGAGGCCTCAAGATCACAAGACACGATAATGAGGCTTGCTGAGGTAAGCCTGAAGAATGGACTGGGAGGTGCTGGGGGTGGGGAAGGTGGAGGGGAAGGAGGGGGACAGTGGTGGGCTGAGCTGAAATGTGTGTGTGTTGGGAAATGCATGTGGAAAGTGGACTGTGAAGGGTGAAGGGAGGGAGGCTGGCTGGCATGGCGTTGGGAAATGGGTGAATAGGTAAGTAGGCAAGTAAGGAGGTGGTACTTGTCTTCATTTTCTTTAAGTTTTCCGCGTTCTCTCTCTCTCTCTCTCTCTCTCTCTCTCTCTCTCTCTCTTTCTCTGTGGTTCTCAAGACTTCTTTCATGATTTCAGCAAATGATTTAGCTTCCCAGTTAGAAAACACAAGAATACATGAGTTTGGGTGAGAGAGGCGCCCCTGACTGTACACATTCTTCGCTGTTTTTACCCCAATTACATTTAAGAGACGAGTTCATGTGTTTTTCAAGACTACTTTTACAATCCCAGTGACAGTTTAAGTCTTCCCCTGCACCAATCCACACCACTAAAAGCAAAGCGTGGAATCTTTACAAGCATCCACCATTAACCCTTTAGTACTATATGGCAATTTTATACAGCTTCAGAAACTTACGTGGGGAACTAAAACAGTGAAGACTCTGGCCATTTATCCACTGACCTCCGTAGACTCTTTCTAATATAATCGCATCCAAAACTCGTGGTAAAAATGCGTCCCAGTACTGAAGAGGTTAAAGTGAGGATAAAATGAGGAATAAAAGGGACAAGGGGAGGAGGAGTATGAAGTGCAGTACGTGTCTTTAGAGGAGCAGTAAAGCGGGGACCTTGTACGGCTGCAGGAGTTTGGTCGGAAAGAATTACGTGAGATTTGAAACACGAGGCTTCCTGGTTCAAGAAGGGATTTTGTCACTTCACTTTGTCACCAACACGCCTCGAGAACTACAAGAAGAGGAAGAAATAGAAGACATTGAAAATAAAGATGAATAATAATAAAAAGGAGAAAAATATAGAAGGAAAAGAAGACGAAAAGTAGAATTAAAAAGAAAAGATAAAAAAAGAAAAAGAAGAAAAAGAAGAAGAAGAAGAAAATGAAGAAGAAGAAGAAGAAGAAGAACAACAACAACAACAACAACAACAAATAAAGAACAAAAAGAAGAAAAAAAAAGAAAAAGAAAAAGAAGAAAGAGAAAAAACAGAAAAAACCTCAAATTAAATAAATCCTACAAAGGTTATTTACTGATACTTATTAACCTTTAGATCCAATTCCATTCACTTCAAAGAGCAAAAATAATCACAAATATTGCCTTTTTAATTTACTCAATGGCAAGATTACACCTTAACTTACGGCCTCTTCAATCCACACCTGCGAGAGAGAGAGAGAGAGAGAGAGAGAGAGAGAGAGAGAGAGAGAGAGAGAGAGAGAGAGAGAGAGAGAGAGAGAGAGAGAGAGAGAGAGAGAGAGAGAGAGAGAGAGAGAGAGAGAGAGAGAGAGAGAGAGAGAGTACCTACAAAACACAAGCACTGGTTCTTACGTGGTTCTGGTGAGGAGCGCAGTTACACGTGGGAAAAAAAAAAATGGACAGAAAAAAAAAGGGGGAAGGAGATGAACGCCATAACACAACAAAATGGGCGTGTGGTGGTGAGTGGAGGTGGTGATGACATTGGCAGTGGTGGTGCGAGTGTGGCGGAGATAAAAAACGGCGTGATAACAGAGTCAGTAATGGTGTTTGCAACGATCATGGTGGCGGTGATAATGTGGCAGCGGCGGTAAGGGTGTTGACAGTATGGAGGAGGAGGAGGAGGAGGAGGAGGAGGAGGAGGAGGAGGAGGAGGAGGAGGAGGAGGAGGAGGAGGAGGAGGAGGAGGAGGAGGAGGAGAGGAGATCAGTGAAGGGAGTTTCGTGCACGCTGGCAGGAGACGGAAGCCCCATTACTTCTATCTTAATCGTTGTCTCTCGTAGCGCCCCTTTCCCATCACTCCCTTCAGTGCCCCCACGTGCATGCCGCCTCACCCCGCGCGGCTCTGGCTCGCCCCTGCCGCTCCTGAAGGTGGCGGCGGAGGGTGCGGCGGCTCAGTGACGAGGGAGCCACACGCTGTCTTGCCTTATTGCAAAATCAGCTGCTGGGTGGCTGGTGTTTGCATCAGCTTTGGAGGTGGTGGTGCTCTCTCTCTCTCTCTCTCTCTCTCTCTCTCTCTCTCTGCTGTCAATTCCCATCTTCTTCATGTCCTCCTCCCTTAATTTCAATTTTCCTCCCCGTCTATTCGGTTTGCCTGGCTGGTCATTCTGTCCGTCTGTACTTACCTCGCCGCGTGGGAGTCTTCGGGTCTCGCTATCACTCACGTCTTCTCCCTTACGGTCACTCTTTGTCCGGCCGGCCACTCGTCCCTCTGCACTATTAATATTCACCTTGCAGTTCTTTGTCTCGGTGTTCCTGTGCGTCTCATCATTAGTCATCCTTCACGTGATTAACTTTCCCTATCGTGCGCCTCGTCTGATCCACTCGTGTTTGTCTCCGCACTTCTCCCCTCGCTGGTTTTTCTCCGCTGAGGGACATCACAATACCGCGCCCCACGTGGCATCTACACTGATAATTGACACGGTGTTAACGCGAGCTTACCTCCTCCTTCCCTTTAACGGGGTAACAATACAGTGTGTTGTGTGCATGCCTGTTAACTTCATCAACTGTAGCTTCGTTAGTTTTTTTTTTTTTCCTTCTTTTTCCTTCACTCTTACAAGATTTCCTTTTACGGCATGAGACTATGCCTTTACTTCCCTCCTTCTGCCTTTCAGTGTCCATTAGAGGGTGCCATGTCCAATTTACCAACTGTAACCTAAGTATTTTTCTCCTTTTCCTTACTAGAATACGCCTTTAATTCCCCTTCTAGTAAATACACATAAGGGCTACATATTGTCCCTAATCTAACCTAACTTTAGCCATCTACTTAACATAACATTCACCAACAGTAGTCTAAGCATTTTTCTCCTTTCCCTTACAAGAACATGCCTTTAATTTCCCTTCTAATAAATATACATAAGAGCTACGTATTGTCCCTAACCTAACCTAACTTCAGGGATCTACCACCCACTTTTTTATACCATGTGGGCTTTTCACGGGAATTTCTGGGCTAAAGGAGGTACTTTTTGGGATACCTCCTATCTCAAAGCTCACCCGCTAGGAAACCGTTGTCCCGAGTGAGGAAGCCCAACCTACACTCGGACCGTGGACAGGATTCGAACTCCTGCGCTTGGAGACCCCTCGGACCCCAAAGCGCGTATGGTTCCACTGTACCACGGCGGCCCCAATTTGTCACAAAGCTCTCAACATAGATGCACGACGCCCTTAGACAGATAGATTAAGAGTCTTCCGGGTGCGTGTCAGTGAGGATAGGCGGCAGGAAGGGCCACGGGGACGGGAGGAAGGGAGGGACTGGCGGGAGGAAGAGGTGGATGAACGGGAGTGAACGGAAGGAACGGTTAAAGGAAGAGTGGATGGGGATTGGGAAGAGATGAAGGAAGGGGGTGTAGGAAAGGTGAAAGAAAATATGTAAGGGAAATAATGGGTAAGGATATGGAAAGGATGAAAAACTGGATAACTGAAGGAATAAGCGAAAAAATAAAACGAATACAGATGAGAACTAGAAGAATATGGAAGAAGGAATCGAGAAATAAAAATGTGGTAAGGAAAATCAGGAAGAATAATGAAAAACGATGATGGAGAGCGAGAAAAAATGGATAGAAAAAAGACACAGAAAAGAAAGAAAAAGGAAAATTAGAGAAAAAAAAGTTAGATTACAGAAACGAAGGAGAAAAAAAGAAAAAAAAAGACGAAAAAAAGAGAACCACAAAGAGAAAAGAGGAAAATGACGGCAAACAAAAGAGAAAAAAAAAAACACAAAGATAGCCAGAAAGAGAAAATTAGAAAGAGAAAAAAAAAAACGTCAGGTGAGGGGAAACGAGGGAAAACATCAGTCAGAGCATGAGAGGAGCAAGGAGGGGGGAAGAGGAAGGAGGCAGGTAACAGGTGTAAGAGGGGCTGTCAGTGAACACCTGTGGGACGAAGGAAGGAGAGAGAGAGAGAGAGAGAGAGAGAGAGAGAGAGAGAGAGAGAGAGAGAGAGAGAGAGAGAGAGAGAGAGAGAGAGAGAGAGAGAGAGAGAGAGAGAGAGAGAGAGAGAGAGAGAGAGAGGGGGGTGAGTGGGACAAGGAGTGCAGCAAATGACACCTTGACACTTACCTGGCGTTGATAGTTTGCGAGGCAGGTGAGGCGTTTCTAAGACTCGCCTTCTCTCCAATTCCTTGCTCAGGTGAGGGTGAAGACGTTTTGTTTCTGAAGATAGGACTCTGACGTAGGATCTGGGAGGCGTCCATGTCTGAGCCGATGTAGGACCTGGTGGTGGTGGTAGTGGTGGCGGTGGTGGTGGACGTCTTCACCTGCCCCTCTGAGGACTCCGAGGAGGAGGAAGAGGAGGATTCACTAGCATCTTGGTGGGCGAGGAGGAGACATCTGTTGCCCTCTCAATGCTCCGTAGCTCCACCATGCTCCGCCTAGAATGTGAGGGGAAGAAAGTGTCATAAGTGAGGGGAACAGGGAAGAGGGGAAGAGGGAACCATGCTCACTATTTCTAAGAACATATTTTTTTTATATTTTTTTGTGTGTTTTGATGTGACTTGCTTGTTTTTGTTTTGTTTTCATTGTTTTTCTGTTCCATTTACGTGACTTTGTGTTATGCTTTGTCCAGTTTGCCTATTTTTCTTGTTTTTTTGTCCTTTATTCCATTTCCTTTTATATTTTTGTTATTAATCCATTTATCATTTTTTTCTGGTTATTTTTTCTCAATCTATTTACTTATTATCCTCTATTTCTTTATTCTTATCCATTTATTTTCCATTTTCTATCTTGGATTTTTGTGTTTTTTTTTTTTTTGGGGATGACACATTTCCATTTCGTTATTCTATATATCATCCATTTACAACGTTATTCACCTGTGTGCTATCTACATTTTCCTTCCGTTCGTCATGCATTTACTCTCTTTCGCCGTTCACTTTTTCGTTCCTGCTCGTTCACTACCTTCATTATTCTTGGCGCCGCTCACTCATCTTATCAGTCTTCCTTATTTCGCTTCATAATGTAACGAAATTTCTACAAATACACAAAATTTTTCTATATTCAGGATAGGAAAGAGTAATAGTAACAAGAAGAAGAAGAAGAAGAAGACGAGGAAGAGGAAGAAGAAGAAGAAGAAGAAGAAGAAGAAGAAGAAGAAGAAACATGAATCAGACACACTTGATACATTACCTGGAATCAAATGACACACAGGTAATACAACAACAACAACAACAACAACAATAACAACAACAACAACAATAATAAAGACACTTTTTATCCAACATTCACTTAGACGAGAGAGAGAGAGAGAGAGAGAGAGAGAGAGAGAGAGAGAGAGAGAGAGAGAGAGAGAGAGAGAGAGATTCCGAGCAGGTTTCAGAGGTCATCGGTTCACTGCCTTTCTCATTTGCCTCAACAAAAACAACAGCAACAGCAGCAGCAATGAGACAGTAACAGCACACTGCCCTATAAAGAGAGGCGGCGGAGCTAAGAGGAAGGAGGTAAGGAGGGAAGGAGGAAGGAGGGGAGGAGGGAAAGATATAAAGAAGAAAAGGAGGAATGGAGGGAGAAAGTGATAATAAGTAGAAAGGAAGGAAGGAAGGAAAGGGGAAGAGAGGAAGACGGTAACAATAGGGAGGAAGGAAGGAAGGAAGGAAGGAAGGAAGGAAGGAAGGAAGGAAGGAAGAGAATGAATGAATGAATGAATGAATGAAGGAAGGAAAGAAAGAAGGAGTTAGCAAGAGAGAGAGAGAGAGAGAGAGAGAGAGAGAGAGAGAGAGAGAGAGAGAGAGAGAGAGAGAGAGAGAGAGAGAGACCATTAGTTGAACGTGATACCGAGATGAGGTTGGTAATGAGTAGGATGCAACCTCACTCTTGCCTCCTCCTCCTTCTCCTCCTCCTCCTCCTCCTCTTCCTCCTCCTCGTGAATATGCATAAAAACCACAACCCACTCAGGCATTTTTTCATCCAGGTTCCCCGTGCAAGTATTACCACTACCACTCCCTCACCCAACGCCCCTCCACCCCCCACCTGCCCCTCATCTGTGTGTGTGTTACTTAGACCGTCTTAACATTGTATTGCATGGTGGAGAGAGAGAGAGAGAGAGAGAGAGAGAGAGAGAGAGAGAGAGAGAGAGAGAGAGAGAGAGAGAGAGAGAGAGAGAGAGAGAGAGAGAGAGAGAGAGAGTGTTTCATTTGTGTTTTTTTCTTTTTCTTTTCGTTCTCTCAAATGGCATTAAAATACATTCACAAGGAGTACGTAAGTGAAATTTATTAGCTGTATTAATTGTTTTCTCTATCTCTACCACCATCGTTAACCTCAAAATTCCTTAAAAAAAAAAAAAATAATAATAATAATAAAACTCAAAATTCCTTAGATAAAATAGAATAATAAAAAGAAGGGAAAAATTTAAGAAGTTACAT
>NC_059278.1:1739643-1744643 GCF_017591435.1 Portunus trituberculatus
ACTACTACTACTACTACTGCTACTTCTACTATTACTACTAGTATTACTACTACTACTACTACTACTACTACTACTACACACACACACACACACACACACACACACACACACACACACACACACACACACACACACACACACACAGGACACTCGAGACTCTGCCATAGTGCTTGGTAACTGTGTGTGTGTGTGTGTGTGTGTGTGTGTGTGTGTGTGTGTGTGTGTGTTCAATGCTTCCCACACTTCCATCAAACTCTCTCTCTCTCTCTCTCTCTCTCTCTAAAAGGAGGAGGAGGAGGAAGAGGAGTAAGAGACAAAATAATGAGGATAATAATAATAATAAGAAGAAGAAGAAGAAGAAGAAGAAGAAGAAGAAGAAGAAGAAGAAGAAGAAGAAGAAGAAGAAGAAGAGGAGGCAGCCGATCAGATATTCAGGTTTGTAAAGAAACAAAAGAATAACCAAAGAAAAGGTGAAGTGAAGGAGAATGCTGAAGGATTTAAATGTGAAGAGAAAATTGAAGAATAAATAAATAAATACGAAGATAAACAGAAAACAACAAACAGACGAGAGAGAGAGAGAGAGAGAGAGAGAGAGAGAGAGAGAGAGAGAGAGAGAGAGAGAGAGAGAGAGAGAGAGAGAGAGAGACTGTACCCAACAACAATACGAATAAACTAATGCACACAACATGAGGATAAGAACCACATCAAAAATGAATAAATAAAAACATTAATTAACAAACAAAGAAGAATAAAATGAACACAGAGAAAATATGATAAACAAGGAACAACCACACATGAAAAAAACACACATAAATGAAGGAACTATAGAAAAATTACGAAAAAAAAATATCAAAGGATTATTTTCTTATATTTACTTCGATATAAAGGAAGAAAAACAGGAAAAAAAAACAGCATTTCCATTCAAAAGAAAACGTAAAATATGAATAAAATAACAGAGAAAGATAAAAAGGAAAATGAAAATAAAAGAAAATCTAGAAATTATCTGACTAAAATCTACTTCAACCTAGAAACCCCCACAAATACAGCATTTCCATCCATAAATAAATTGAATATGAATGAAAGAATGAAAGGAAGGAAAAAAAATGACAAAAAAAAAAAGGAGAATATCTAGCAATTATCTTGTAAGTAACCATTACTTCAACATACAAAAAAGAAAACGGGAAGAAAAACAGCATCTTCATAAAAAAAGCGTAAAAAAATAGGAAATTATCGCAAAAATGAGGCCAAGAAAGAGGAAAGCAAAATAAGATAATGAATAATATCTAATAATTATCTTGTAACCTTTTTTTCCAACATATAAAAAAAATAGAAGAAAAAAATAGCATCTCCATTTAAAAAAACGTAAAAAAAAAGGAAATTATCGCAAAAATGAGGCCAAGAAAGAAAAAAACTAAATACAAAATATATAACATCAAGCAATTTTCTTCCATTTACTTCAACATAGAAAAAAAAATGAAGAAAAAACCATCTCCATTAAAAAAAGCGCAAAAAAATAAGAAAACAATCGTAAAAATGAGGCCAAGAAAGAGAAAAACAAGGTAAGACTATTAATTCTAGGACTGAGAACTCCAAGGGCCAGTGTCAAAAAATCCACGTTTTGAGAAAGGCACGTGTGAAATATTGCATCCAGGCACGTGTGAAATATTGCATCCTTTATTAACTAACAGGCAATTACAACAAACGAGCGCCAGTGTAGCTTCCCGGATGCATGGACAACACTGGCCATTATAGCACTGACAGACTGGTGAATTTCTATTTTAGTGGTGTGCTTATCAACAATTGGACATTTATTTCCCAGCCTGTCTCTCGCGTCCTCTCGCCACACCAACGGACACACAGTTATCATCCAAGCTGGAGTCAAGATCAAGAGCAAGATGAGTGTCCAATGAAGCGGAATGCACTAGTGGTGAGATGAGGCTGCGTGGAGTGTGCTGGTGGTGGTGGTGGTGGTGGGGGGGTGGGGATGAAGCTGTTGGGTGAATTTTGAAGCTCTTGTGTTCGTATCTTTACTTTCAAAGGGTTTTAGAGAGAGAGAGAGAGAGAGAGAGAGAGAGAGAGAGAGAGAGAGAGAGAGAGAGAGAGAGAGAGAGAGAGAAATTCCAATCATATAATCTTAATATCCTTACAAGAGAGAGAGAGAGAGAGAGAGAGAGAGAGAGAGAGAGAGAGAGAGAGAGAGAGAGAGAGAGAGAGAGAGAGAGAGAGAGAGAGGAAAAATAAGTGCGTGCAACTTCAAAAGGAATTCGTGAACAACCAGAACATAAAAACCAGATCGCGTTACACTCCACTGACCGACTTTTTTTTTTTTTCCTTTTTTTTTCCTTTTTTTCTTTTTTTTCTTTCATTTTTTTCCCCGTCTGTTGTGAGTGAGAAATTTGTGATGTAGGAGAATGTTTATAGTGAAATCTTTCTACGTCACGAGCGTCACTCAGATTTCGTCACACACACACACACACACACACACACACACACACACACTCTCTCTCTCTCTCTCTCTCTATCTATCTCTCTCTCTGCATGAGTGTGTGTGTGTGTGTTAAGAAAATAATAATATAAATAAATAAAAAATAAAAATAAATAAATAAGACAAACAAATATAGAAAAAATAACATTAACTTTTGCTTTCTTGACATTCCAAAGGAGGAGAAGGAGAAAGAGAGGCGATTATTAAGTGAATATAGGAGAAAGAGAGACATCGATGAGGAGGAGGAGGAGGAGGAGGAGGAGGAGGAGGAGGAGGAGGAGAGGATGAGGAGGAGAAGGATACTGGAAAATGCTTCTTACACAAGTAAATTTGGTAACCAGTTTATGTTGCCCAGGAATGCCGATGACCACACTGCAGGAGGAGGAGGAGGAGGAGGAGGAGGAGGAGGAGGAGGAGGAGGAGGAGGAGGAGGAGGAGGAGGAGGAGAAGGAGAAGGAGGAGGAGGAGGAGGAAAAGTTATTATACGTGCGAGAGGATATATAGATAAGAGAATATATTTGACAGTGGTGGACAAGGATAAGGACGTCTAAAAGAAGGAGGAGGAGGAGGAGGAGGAGGAGGAGGAGGAAGAGGAGGAGGAGGAACACCATAGATAAAGCGACACATGGATAAGAGGAAAATAGAGACGAACCACAAGAATAATAATGAAAAGGAGGAGGAAGAGGAGGAGGAGGAGAAGAGGAGGAGGAGAGAAAGAGGAGAAAAGGGAGGAGAACAAAGAAATAGAGGAAAAGTAGTAAGAGTAGAATAACAATGGTCCTATCTGGCTTTGTCACACTGATGAAATAATTTACTGTTTCCTTGATTTATATTCCCCCCCCCACACACACACAGACAGACAGACAGACAGACAGACAGACAGACACGCCCACATTCCTATCCTTCCCACACATGTCTTTCCTTTTCTTTCCTGTCTATTCTCTCTATTCATTTCATTTCATTTGTTTTCATTGATATACTAATTATCTTTATTTGTTTTCTTTCTTTCCCCCTTCTCTCTCTCTCTCTCTCTCTCACGACTACTTTTCCTGTTAATAATGTGGAAATGTTGTTGTTCATGTGTGTGTGTGTGTGTGTGTGTGTGTGTGTGTGTGTGTGTGTGTGTGTGTGGTCCATTAACTCTTAGTGGTTCTTTTTTTTTCTATTTATACCATGTGGACTTTTCGCGGGAATTTATTGGCTAAAGGGGATACTTTCTTAGGGTACCTCCTATCTGAAAGCCCACCCGCTAGATTCGTTGCCCCGAGTGAGGAAGACCAACCTACACTCGGACCGTGGGCAAGATTCAAACCCGTGCGCTTGGAGACCCCTCGGACCCCAAAGCACGCATGGTTCCACTGTACCACGGTGGAGTTAAATCCTAATAAGTGAAGATTTAACCTAATATACATAAAAGCGAATTAAATAATAAAACTCTTAGTCATCCTCGAGTTACGGTATGTCTTAATAACTTAAACCTCAACCCAACACACACAAAATTGATAGTCAGATATGGAAAAAAAAAGTCATTTGAATAAATTTGTCATCATTTACCAGTTAAGGGCAAGAATTTACAGTTTAATGGTCACTGGCATACTCGAATCTTTGTAATCCATTCCCACTTTGCTTCAGAAAAGTTAGCTCTCTCTCATCACAACTATCTTTATATGCCAAATGATTGATTGTGTTCTGAAGGCTTTCTCCCTTTAACCCCTTCAGTACATAACGCGCTTTCATATTCATTCTGCTTACTATTTGGTGATTTTATACAGCTTCAAAAACTTTGGTGGGGGGTTAAAATAGTGAAGACTGGCCATTAATCTCCTCACCTCCTTCCTTCCTGATGCAAATAAAATCCTGTAGTCACTTATCATGCCCAAAACTCAAGGTAGAAATGCGCGCCAGTACTGAAGGGGTTAATAATGTACGAATACAAATACTATTACAAATAAAACTGTAAAAAAAAACACCAATAAAAACACAGTGTAGACTCAATTAGAACCTTTTGAAGTAATAGCGGCAGAAGAAAGTGGTTAGGAATAAGCAAGAGGACGCAGCAGTAAAGTGTTTCCCTTAATAGATTAATTCAGGTTTTTCTTGAAGTAAATAGTTGAATGTTAATCTGAGGCTGGTTCTCGAAACACTTGTAATGCCGCGGAGTGTTCTTTTTTCAGCTAAGTTTTTGTTGATTATGATGTTTATGATGATTCTTCTTAGCAATGCGTAAAAAAATGTACTCGTTTTTATGTATTTACAGAGAGAGAGAGAGAGAGAGAGAGAGAGAGAGAGAGAGAGAGAGAGAGGAAAGAAGAGTCTGGTAGGTTCATCTGGAGC
The DNA here is from genome assembly GCF_017591435.1 of Portunus trituberculatus. Taxonomy (NCBI): domain Eukaryota; kingdom Metazoa; phylum Arthropoda; class Malacostraca; order Decapoda; family Portunidae; genus Portunus; species Portunus trituberculatus. The sequence continues at coordinate 1,744,463 of NC_059278.1, forward strand.
TTCGAGAATGTGTATATTACTTGGGAGTTTGTTTACCCTGGCCAGCTGACACGCCACGCCCCCCTCCGTCTCCCTTATCCCTCCCCCTCCCCTCCTTCTCCACTCCCGACACGCCACCTCTCTCCCGCACTCTCCCACTACACGTCAAGCCACCACCACCTCCTGTTAACCACTTGTCCAT
>NC_059278.1:1749643-1754643 GCF_017591435.1 Portunus trituberculatus
TAGTGTAAATAAACATGTTGGAGATGGAGGTTGATGTTGAGATAAGGAGGAGGAGGAGGAGGAGGAGGAGGAGGAGGAAGAAAAGGGCCACAAATGAGGTTAGGGGACACCGATTTTACTTTTTGGAATAACTTTTTAGTGACGCAAGCATAAATTTGATTAATCTTGCTAATCTTGCCAATGTTTTCCTTACATGTTAATTTGCTAGCGTATGTCTGTTCCCTTGTCAATGTCTATCTGTTTGTCAGCCTGTCTGTGTTTGTCTGCCTGTCTCTCCCTCCCAGCTATTTTCCTTTAACATTTTAAGAGCAGCGCAAATACTCAGTGCTGTCACATTCCTTGCCGCTGGTGCTGGAGTGGTGTAGTGCTGGTGATCGCAACACAGCAACACCACCGCTAGCACCACCGTCACCACCACCGCCACCAGACTACCACAACTTTCTCCTCCCTGCGCATACATACTTGGTGTCGTGTCCTCGTGCACCCGATGAGATGCGGTCAATGCCCTTCAGTGTCCACGCATCACTCACGCCCTCCGTTTCACCCGCTGCCTCCACACCAAACCGCGTCCTTTACCGAGAGAAATAATTGCCAAGAATCGTAACACCCACTGACCAACTGACCTCTGTAAGCCTTAGGTCACATCAGAGGTCATTGTCCGATTGGTAACCCGTGGCACTGAAGGAATGTTAAACGTGCAATCTGTGACCACGCAATGTTGGGTTTAACGCGTCTAGCTTCCCCGCGTGTGTTGCAGCGGCGCCTCTACACTAAAGACAGCAAAAGGCAGGCTTAGTAGTGTGGCAGAAGCAGGCGGCTCCTTCAGAGAGAGACAGAAAGAGGGACAGAGAGAAAGAACACAGCTAAAGTGCTCTGCCAATACCCCCACCAGCTCTTTCAGCCAACAGACCTTCCTCTCACAGTCCCACAACTCGTCCCTGTCCTTCTCTCTATCCCTCTCACCCTCCACCTTCCCTCTACCCTTGCTTGCCTCTTTAAATTACCCTTTGTCACCTTTAACTAGTTCGCATTTTCGTCATGTTGTGAGGGTCGTTTGCGTGACCATCCAAACACGGCCCATTAGTGCGTGAGTGGCGCTTCCTTGTGAACTGTCAACACTCGCCTCAGGAATGCCTTTTTGCGAGCCACCTCTTAACTCTCTGGTGCGGCGACTGATGGACCGTTGAAGGGGTGGAAAAACAGCCTGGCTATCGAGGAAGTGGTTAGCTAAGAGTGTGGGAAGCTGAGGAATTGTTGTTTTTTTCATGTAAGTTTGGCTTACTGGCAGACTCGATGCTTTACTGGTTCACTGGATGTATGACTAGCTAACTGACTGACTGAAAGACAAACTAACAGACTGGCTAACTCGGAAAGACAAATTGAGTAACAGGCTGACAAACTGACTGAGTGACTGGCAGATAATTCCGAGGAAGGATCATGTATGCTAGCAGCGGTTGGCATATTAGGGCGTGTGGTGGCGTGTGCAGCATCAGCGTTGTCACCACACGGCCACGATGTTGTTTAGTACCCCTAGCGACCACTACCCTTCAACACTACCCGCGCCCTGTCCACGTGGAAGAGCTGGAGTGGGTGAGCGAAGGGTGAAGAATGGCAAACTCGTATCCATAAGGACTGGTCGCTGGGCATGAGAGGCAGAGCGGCTCGAGACCTTGGTAACAGTGCAACGAGGTGGTGGTGGCGCTGGCAGAGAAGGTGGTGATGATGGTGGTAGTGGTGATCCTGCCTCTACTCTCCTACATCTTGGTATCTTCAACAGCCTCATCCTTCTCTCTACTACTACTACTACTACTACTACTACTACTACTACTATTCTATAAACCTACCACCTCTTCCTTCACTCTCCCCCATCACAGAGCACATTGCCAGGCCTACGCTCACCCCTTCCTCCCTTCACCCCATCTCCCCATCCCTCCTCACCCCACCTAGAGCCAGACAGACGCACGAGACCATGTTTGGCTCCCCACACCCTCCCCTCCTCCCCTCCTAAGCCTCGTGGGGAGTGTAGGATCTCTCTGCCTCTTGAGTGTAGCCAGATATATACAAGTGGGTAAGGGGAAGAGGTGGCCAAGAGGGAGAGGGTAAGGGTAGGTAGCTAAGGGGAAGACGCTGAGAGGAATGCAAGGAAAGGGAAATAGTAATGAGATGTGATGTAAAGGGTTAAAGGGATGGGTGATGATGTGAGGGGAAAGGGGAGAGGGTAAGGAGAGGAGATGGCTAAGGGGAAGAAGACGCTAAGGGGAATGCAAGGAAGGGGAAATAGTAATGAGATGTGAGGCAAAGGGTTAACGGGATGGGTGATGGAGCGAAGGGAAAGGGAGGTTAGGGTACAGATAGGGTACAGTAAGAGGTAAAGAAGGGAAACGAGGGAACCGTAAGGATGAGGGGGAAAGGGAGAGAGAGAAGGGGGAAAAGAAGAGGGTCAGTGACATTTACGAATAGCATAACTGGCGCCTACACACACACACACACACACACACACACACACACACACACACACACACACACACACACACACATGGAACGCAAAAACGCTTAGCCAACATTTAACGAGAAAAACTTGAGATTAGTCCGCCGCTGTGATTCCGAGTCTTTCAAGTGCTACACAAATGCACAAGAACTCCTAACCCAACATGCCCCATCCACCAACCAACCACCCCCGTACTCCCCACCTACTCCCCACTCACTCCCCCGCGACCCAGGCAGTGCGAGGCTTAGCGAGGGAGTTGGAGCGTTGAGGATTTGGTGCTTAAGTAATTATAAGTGGAATGACCATAAGGGTAATTAGGTTACAAGTGTATTATGACACTACTACTACTACTACTACTACTACTACTACTACTATTACTACTGTTACTATTATTTCTACGACTACTACTACTATATGAGGTCACCGAAATAAGTAGTAGTAGTAGTAGTAGTAGTAGTAGCACCAACAGCAGCAGCAGCAGTATCAGTAATAGTAGTAGTAGTAGTCTTTCAAACCATGAAAAAACCCAGCTGTAAATCCCAATACCGTCCTGTACTATCAACTATCACCACAATCATGAGAACACACTCGGAAAACACCCAAAATAACAAACGGTGGAACAGATGACGAAATGTTTCTAAATACGAGTACTGTCTATTACCACTCACAACTAACACTAGGTACAATAACCCCCACTACTTACACACTTAAATCCTTCAGTACCACGACATACTTTTATATTTATTCCGCTTACTATTTTGTGATTTCATGCACCTTTAGAAACTCATGTGGATATCAAAATGGCGAGGAATCAGGCCATTAATCTTCCGACCTCCATAGACCCTTTCTAATATAAATAAAACTGTCTAACCATATCCAAAACTCATAGTAACAATGCGTCCCAGTAAGGAAGGGGTTAAATCGCTATAGAATCTTGGAAACACTCTCAGAAACACACAAACTAACATTCTATCGAGCACTGTCCATTACCACACTAAAGTAATTTGTATACGCAGAATAACCTTCACTACTCACACACTTAACTCCCTATAGAAACATGAAAACTCTCTCGGAAACACACAAACTCACCAACATTCCAACAAGCACTGCCCACTACCATACTTCAGTAATTCACGTACGTAGAATAACCTTCACTAATCTTACACACTTAACTAGCTATAGAAACATAAAAACTCTCTCAAAAACACACAAACTAACATTCCAAGAAGTACTGTCCATTACCACACTTAACCCCTTGTCTGCTTCTTGGCACACCTTCCTTGAACTGTTTACCACTGTGAGGGGTCTCTACTTGTCCTACAGCCACGTGGAATCCTTTTACCCTGACATATGTGTACTGACATTAGGTAGGGTCTATGGAGGTCAGAGGATTAATAGCCACAGTCTTCACTATCTAAATCCCCCACATAAGTTTCTGAAGCTGTATAAAATCGCCAAATATTAAGCAGAATAAATATGAAAACGCGTCGTGGTAATGAAGGGGTTAAACTCATTAGAAATTACAAAATATATTCTCTCTCATTCCCTTCTTTCGTATGTATGCTTCAAAACACTTCACACATTACTTTTGGTGCTGTTAATTGGATGGATGGATAGATTTTGGCTTAGGCGCCGCAACGTCAAGGGTCATCTGGCGCCGGTGCTGTTAATTGTTACGTATCGGAGTGAAAGAGTTAGGAAACCTGTGAACGTAGAGTAACCCACACTAAGTACTGACTAAAACCATAAAAGCACTCTCGGAAACCCACAAAATTACTAACATTCTGATCTACAAACCGTGGAGCTGACGAAACATTTATAAATACTAGTACTGCCCATTACCACGAACACAAGTAACCTTTTGTACGTAGAACCAAAAGCAAGTAGCCTTTTTTTGTGAAGTATACTGGCGCCACATGACCAGAGTTAAGAGTCACAGCAGCACCGAGACAGCTTACGCAATCAGGCTAATTATCTACACATCACTAAGATCGAAGACAGACCGCGGTGTTTGTTAATGAAAGTATTGGTAAAGGTTACGTAATGGTGTTTCGTTGTACTGAGCTGTTGTGTTGTGAAAATTGCCGGTAAAGTGTATTTTTTTCTTCTTTAGTGAGCAGCAACAAATAAAGTGAAAAAAAAAAAAAAAAACGTACCAGCTTTCTGTTTATATAATTACGTTCCTTCGTCAACAAATTAATTAACTGACTGCGCATCATGGGAGGCAAAAGCACAGACACACACACACACACACACACACCCTGACAAGAATAAAAATGTATCACCACCACCACCACCACCATAGCCACACCACTTTCACCACCACCACCAGCACTACCACCACCACCTAAGTCTGCATAACTCCAAAGACAACCACAACACTTTAAAACCTCCACCATAGCCACACCACTTTCACCACCACCACCACCACTACCACCACCACCTAAGTCTGCATAACTCCAAAGACAACCACAACACTTTAAAACCTCCACCAATCACCACTCGTCTATTC
>NC_059278.1:1757143-1834643 GCF_017591435.1 Portunus trituberculatus
TTTAAGTGTGTTAGGATAATTCATGGCTCTGTGTGTGTGTGTGTGTGTGTGTGTGTGTGTGTGTGTGTGTGTGTGTGTGTGTGTGTGTGTGTGTGTGTGTGTGTGTGTGTGTGTGTGTGTGTGTATCTCAATTCCTGTTCCCATCTTCTCTCTCTCTCTCTCTCTCTCTCTCTCTCTCTCTGTAGGTGGGTGGGTGGGTGGAGTGTTTCATGTACTGTATTCCTTCACGTCCAGATTCAAAACAAGTTGGTTACAGAATTCCTTGAGGCAGAACGGATACAAATAAACGAACGTCTACACTCTCGGCTGCAATTTGACGAGTGAGTCACGGTTTTATTTCAGGACTGGCGCTGCACAATGGCCTCCCAAGCACACAAAGGAACGAAAAACACACAAAAAAAGAGAGAAACAAACAAAAAAAGGCTGAGTTATTTTCTGAAGACCACAAACCCCCCCCTCTTTCTTTCTTCTCCACTCATCTAATTCCTCCTGCTTCTTCTCCTCTAATTATTCCTCCTCCTCTTGTTCCTCTTCTTTTTCCTCTTCCTTGTGGCGAGATGCGAACATGATATTCAACTTCCGTCACGTGTGTTTGGTGGAAGCAGGACCGACACTCAGAAACCCCCACTTGGAGGCGTTAATAAAGCTTTGAGTACAGACAATAAATGAATAAATAGAACAAAAAAAAACAAAATAAATACCGTGAAAATAAACCAATAATAAATAAATAATCAAACATGAATAACCAAACTAATAAAGAAACAATAGTGGAAAGTCACAATTCATTACTTCACTCCCTATAGTTCCAATCACGGCCGCTGGAATCACACAGGGCGACTCACACCAACAGGTACAACAGGTGTCAGTCGGTTACTGGCACTCGGGGGGAGGACGGGGACACGTGCGCAAGGAGAGCGAACAGCAAGCGCAGGTGTGGCTGAAGATGAGAGTCGCCCTTTAATAACGAGGTAATTTTCAAGTGCTAACCTTACTAAGCATTATTGGCCCCTTGAGGGAGGAGGAAGGAGGAGGAGGAGGAGGAGGAGGAGGAGGAGGAGGAGGAGGAGGAGGTAAAAGGACACATGTAAGAGGCGGTGAAGGAGCTCAGGCAGTTGCTTCAGTCTTGTCTCACCGTCTCGCTATCTCTCCCTCACATTGTCCATGATCAGAGAGAGAGAGAGAGAGAGAGAGAGAGAGAGAGAGAGAGAGAGAGAGAGAGAGAGAGAGAGAGAGAGAGAGATAGCTGGACATCATGAAGGAGGCCAAGGAGGGACGAGAAGGGAGGAGGAAGGACCCGGAAGATTGCAAAAGGGATGAGGGAAAAATTGACGACGAAATATAAAAGGAAAGAGGTGAAGATGGCAAATAAAGGCAATATAAATGAGGAGGGACTAAGAGAGACGAAGCGACGAAGGACTGCATCGAAAAAAAAGAAAGAAACAAGACCAAAAAACTCAGATATATGAGAAAAAAGAGAGAAAAAGACGAAAAAAAAGGACGAACTTAGAATAGAAAAATACGAGGTAAAAAATATTGAAGAAAAACACCCAAGAGGAACAAGAAGAGGAGGAGGAGGAGGAGGAGGAGGAGGAGGAGGAGGAGGAGGAGGAGGAGGAAGAAAGAGGAGGTGGCACAAAGAGGAGGCACAGCAGAAGACAAGACAAGGCGTACATTGCCAGTAATCTTGTATACTTTCTGAGGGTGGAATTTCACGCCGCTCGCCTCAGCTGTTCCCGCCGTGGCGAGGAACACACGAATCTGCCTCATTCCCCCCATGACGTAACGAGGCGAGGACTTGCGCAGTGGTAACCGAGTCTTAAAAATTGCTCCCCTTGTGCAGTGACTCAGAGGGGAAGGGGTGTGCCGGGAAGGGGAAAGGGGGAGTGGTGGGAGGGTAAGGGGAGCGGCAGTCACCCCTCACGAGCGCTGTTTTTGGTGCCATCTACCCCTCAAGTTAGCAACCTTCACAGCCTCTCCTTCTCCTCTTAGTGCTCTTAAAGTTGCTCCTCCTCTTGTATCCTGCGCCTACCACCCTAACCCCTTCAACTTTCCCTGATGATTTAACCCTTAACTTTTTCTCCTCCTCCTCTTCTTCTTCCTCCTCCTCCTCCTCCACCTGGTCCGACTCCTCTTCCTTCCTCATTTTAAAGAAAGTGAGAAGTAATGACGGAATAAGAGCAAGATCACCACTCGTCTTCACTCACGTCTCCTCTTCCTCTTCCTCTCCCTAACAGACGGACTGATGGGTAGTGACAAGAACTGGGAATGTGATTACAAGGACGAGGAAGGTTCTGAAGATGAGTTAAGCAGTGGGAGGCAGGAAGAGACGACGAACGCAGGAGTAAAAAATGTCTGTGGATACGAGTGTTGTAGTAGTTGGGGATAATAAATGTTGTGGAGTTTTATAAGAGCAATAGTTGGAGATAAAAAATATTGTAGAGTTTTATAAGAACATTGTCAAAGAACGAAGTAAAGATGCACACTTAGCAAGAACAGACAGGTAGATATGAAAACAGTACTAGGAAGGCAGTGAAAATGGAGGCGTGCTTTGGGGTCCGAGAGGTCTCCAAGCGCACGGGTTCGAATCCTGTCCATGGTCCGAGTGTAGGTTGGGCTTCCTCAACTCGGGGCAACGGTTTCCTAGCGGGTGGGCTTTGAGATACGAGGTGCCCCAAAAGGTATCCCCCTTTAGCTCATAAATTCCCGTGAAAAGCCCACATGGTATAAAAAAAAAAGGTTGAGAGGAACAGCTAAATTGGTAAAAAAGTAATGTGGGAGGAAATAGGAAGAACAGAAAGGTATGGTAGATAAGTAGATATGAATAGAGTACTAGGAAGGCAGCGAAAATGGAGACGAAGGCTGAGAGAGACAACCAAAGTGGCAAAAAACGTAATGTGGATAAAGAAAAGAGGCAACAGGAAGGAACACCAGGAAAAAATAACAGAAACTAAAATACTGTTATAAAAAAAACTTAGAATATAGACTGATGTTAAGAGAGCCAACCCGCTCAGTGACGAAAAAGGTTAAGATGACTAAAAAGAAGCTAAGCAAAGGTACGAGAGAAAAAAAAAAAAAAAATTGTGGGAGCTAGTAATAAGAAAAAGTTCTCGGAAAATATAGTGATGAAGCAAAGCCTTTACGTGATGACACAGACGTGAAGAAAGACAATCAAATGACATCAAGGTAATGGCGACGAACAAAACAAGAAGTAACACGAAGGAAGGTAAAAAAAAAAAAAAATAAATAAAATAAAAACTAGAATAAATAAAATAGATAATAAATAAATAACTAATCCCGAGCTATGGAAACATGCACTGTACACGCGAAAGAAGAATGAATTAGCGAGGGTTAAAAGAGACGACTAAACTGACGACACAAGGTAAGGAAGACCACTAAAATAGAGACACATGAAGATAAATCAGCGAAAAAGAAAAGGGAACTCATGTGGCGGCGGCAGGGACTCGGCGACAAGGAGGAGAAGGAGGAGGAGGAGGAGGAGGAGGAGAGACGTTTCAACACTCACTTTTGTGCTCCCTTCATTAACATGGCAACAAAAGAACACCATGGAAGCAGCCATTGTGCCCACCCAAGCCCGATAACATTATATGCTAAGCCGCAGCTCCTTCTCCTCCTTCTCCTCCTCCTCCAGGCAGACGCACGCAAAAACACCGCCGTCACTCTGTCCTGTCAGCGTGGCGGCGACAAGTACGACAAACAGGTGAGTGACGCAAGTGTCTGTCCGTGTGTCCGTGTCCTCTAAGTGTTGGCTATTCAAGCTAAGCGGGATAACAATGTTAGGGTGTGTGTGTGTGTGTGTGTGTGTGTGTGTGTGTGTGTGTGTGTGTGTGTGTGTGTGTGTGTGTGTGTGTGTGTGTGTGTGTGTGTGTGTGTGTGTGTGTGTGTGTGTGTGTGTGTGTGTGTGTGTGTGTGTGTGTGTGTGTGTGTGTGTGAGTGATTGTCTGTCTGTCTGAAGATGAACGTTCTCTCTCTCTCTCTCTCTCTCTCTCTCTCTCTCTCTCTCTCTCTCTCTCTCTCTCTCCCAGGCCGCCCTAAGCCCAATTAACCATAATTGGACCATGATGACCTCTCAAACTAAATGCTTGATAATTACCTACTTGAATAACAAGTATACGATGCACACACACACACACACACACACACACACACACACACACACACACACACACACACACACACACCATGATAAGCACACGCAACACTAACCTTGTCATGAGGAAAGAAGAAAAGAAAAAGGTAAAGAAAGAAAATAAAAAGGGCAGATGGAAAACACGAGTGAAGATTACCACAACGTAACCTGCGAGGGACACAAGGACACAATGAGTATCAGCGAGCACATCACCAGGTATCACGAGGGAACATCACAGGCTTTGTTTTGAAAGAGACACTCGCATCACATCACCTCACCTCGCCTCGCCTCGCCTCGCCTGCGTCACGCCAATGCAAGGAAACAGTCTCGTGAAAAGATAATGGGCAACTAAAATAAATAATACAATAGAGGTTAAATAAAGAAAAGGAAAAATTAAAATGGTCCCTTGAAAAGATGAAGGGAAGACTCGTGAATAGAAGATAATGCACAAGTGAAATAAATATGAGAGAAGTAAAGGAAGAGAAGGTAAAAATAGTCCCTTGAAATATAAAATGAAGGGAAAACTCGGGAATAGAAGAAAATGCCCAAGTGAAATAAATAAGATGGAAGTGAATGAAGAAAAGGAAAATTGAAATACAAATATGATAGAAGTAAATAAAGAAAAGGTAAATTTGACATAGTTCCTTTGAATATAGACGAAGGGAAGACTCTAACAAATAATGATGACTAACAAAATAATAACGTCCCTTGGAAACAAAAAAAGGTGCAAGCAATACTCATAAGGAAATTACAAGAACGATAACAAAGAATAAACGTTTTAAGGAAAATTTTTAAGGGAGAAATGTAAAAAAAATGAACAGAAAACGAAATAACACACGAACAACAACAAAATCTACACTGAACTACAAATAAATAAATAAACAAAATAAAGTAGGTAAATGAACGAATAAAAAATATGAAACAAAAAAAATATATAAGAACAACAACAACAACAGCAACAAAACTCCTGACGATGAACTGCAACACTAAAACAAAAATATTATTAAAAAAAAAACACAGAAAACAGCAAATAAAAAAAAATCTAAAAATCTCTTGGGAAAAAAAAAATAAGAACAAGAAAAAAACACAGGCACACAAAAACAGCTTAAAACAAACAACACCAATTTTAAAAAGCAACAAACACAATTGGACAAAACGAGAGAGAGAGAGAGAGAGAGAGAGAGAGAGAGAGAGAGAGAGAGAGAGAGAGAGAGAATACACATACCCAACTCGTAACACAAATGATCCCTCACAACCTGCTTCCTTGACGTGATAATGGCGGGGCGGGACTCAGGTCTTTGTCATGTCTTCAGGGCGTTGCAAAGCGTCCCTCCCTACCACCCTCTGTGTCTCATTGCCGCCCCTGCCCCGCCCCTGTCCTGCCCCTGCCTCGCCCTCGCCTGCAGCACCCGCCACTCCTCCTCCTCCTCTTCCCTGCCTCAGCCGTCTCATTCCCTGTAGCGTTCCGTTTCGATCGTGTCATATAAAGGAGATGCGCTGTCCTACACCTCACCTGCCACACCTGACACACCTGACACACCTGCCGAGTAACGAGTCATGGCTGTCCAGGTGTTTTGTTCTGTGAGGAGGTGCGGTGTTTATATTCAACGATTTTCATGTTTTGCTGTTTCGTTTTCTTTTCTTATTGACATTCATGGCACTGTTACATGGTGAAATAATGTTAGTGTATTCTTTTCGTCTTTTCCACTTAAACAACTGAAGTGCGAAATAGCTAAAAATTGCAAAAGAATGCGGAGAAAATAGTCCGGCATTGGAAAGGTAAATCCGTACGTTGCTCTACACCCCAATGAACTTTGTGTTGCATTACAGTGTTGGCTGGTGGAGGCCAGTGCACTGCAGGGTACCCGGCCCGGTGAAACAATTTACTCCTAATTCAATTATTCCCAACAAGGAAGCAAGGAACAGCTGGCCGCGCTGCACGCACAGGTGGTGAGCGATGGGTGGTGTACCGGGAGCCAGACCTGCTGACGAGGGTACGGACGGCACGCTGCGGGGAGGAGCTGCCTGTGTTTCGCTGGCTGGCTGTGGGGCCCGACACACGGCAGCCCCGCACCAGGGTTCACACTTACGAGGTTCAGGGTGTCATGATTATATATTCATGATGGTTGGAGGTAATAAACTGGGCAAAAAAAACTAATGCAAGTCATTAAATACAATGTTTCTGGTAAAGACTGTGTAACATGATCAGAAAATGTTGTAGTCACGAGGAGCTGAGGACTTCTTGATCACTCCCTGTCTCTAATTTTGACTGACTGATTGACTGATTTCTTCACAGCTTCCCTGTCATTGTGAACAGCGGTGCCCCTTACCATGTTCACAAGCGTGTGGAGGCTTGGCGGTGACGGGGCCGGAGCAGCCTCACCACAGCCTGGCGGCGCTGTGGGGTGAGGCTCCCTCATAAGGAAGCGAAGTAATGACAGTGGTGTGTTCTGGAGTGGCGGGCGTCTCCGTAGTAACACGATATAAATGTCACGACTTTCAGTTCGTGTCTCACTGTTGAGGCGAGGCAGAGGGATTGTGAAGCAATAATAAATGTCCAATCATAAGTTTCCCTCCTGACGACACACTGCTGAAGGCGCGTGTGTCTGTGACGCCTCGCGCGGGTTAAAGTTTTGCCTTTAAGAGTTCAGTGCTCTCCCGCTCATGCTCCAGTCCGGTACTGACGGATCGCGCCTTTGGGCCTGTGCCACACCTGGCCACGGAGCCTCTCGCCCCGCTGCGGGCCGGCCGCGGGTCGAGGATCCCGTGGGAGGCACCGCGGCGGCCGCGGCACTGACACCAGCTGGACGAGGGCGGTCACCTTAAGTGTGAGGCTCGCCTGTGTAATTAGTGCTAAGGTTGATGAGAGCACAGAACAGTGGTGCCCAGACTGACTAATAACCTGACAGGATAATCCGGCAACTCTGTACACATGTGCGATAACAGGTGTGTTACGAAACACTTGTGATTCATTTCTCTCAGTGTAGACAGCTGACACCAAAGGAGGGACTCGAACCAAGCAGCTATTCAAAGTATCCACGAAATCTTATTTGTATCCGCGTGACTCATCGACGCTACCTTCTAAAGAAAAGAAATGAAGAAGAAAAACCTTAAAAGTGGAGTGAAGTATGAAACATGAGCGGGAGTAAGGAACGTCACCCTTCCAAACACACATCCTAGTTCCTCTTTCCCAGCCAGGCCATGCGTCAGGCTGTGGCGGGCGAGGGGTGGCGGGGAGGACGCTGCATGGTGACGTGTCAAAGGGCGGGGGATGAGAGACGGGAAGCAGCGGGGAGCGGGGAGGTGGGAAATGTAGGAGAGAGAGAGAGAGAGAGAGAGAGAGAGAGAGAGAGAGAGAGAGAGAGAGCGAGAGAGAGAGAGAGAGAGAGAGAGAGAGAGAGAGAGCTCTGGCCAGGATACGGATGTGGCTGGATGGCTTTGGGTGACAGCCCTGACACAGCAACACACACTATCTCCCTCATTAACCAAACGGGGGGGTGGGATTCCGCGCCTCACACTCCTTCACTCCTGGACCTCCTGGTATAAACTGACACACGCACCAAGAATCTTTGCGGGAACGGTTCTGTCCGCATCGCTTCCAGGTGCATCGAGTCAGACCCGGCACACCTGGGTAGTTTAAAAGAGGAGCTAATTACATGCAGGCTAACTTAAAAAAGACCGGCACGAGAGAGAGAGAGAGAGAGAGAGAGAGAGAGAGAGAGAGAGAGAGAGAGAGAGAGAGAGAGAGAGAGAGAGAGAGCAGCGTGGGAGGTAAAAATTAAAGCACAAAATCATTACGTCTCATTACGAAGCCAATTTCCAGGAGAGAGAGAGAGAGAGAGAGAGAGAGAGAGAGAGAGAGAGAGAGAGAGAAACTTGCACCCATAAAATCCAAGCCAAGTTCCCCAAAGTAGTAATGTTTAATTCTACACAATATTCCAGTCTGGAAAAAAAGAAAGAAAAAGAAAGAAAGAAAGAAAGAAAGAAGCAGTATATTCGTCTAATCCCGCTCTGAGTTTTTGGTCATTGTGGAGTTTCTTTTTATTTTGATGTAAAGTAAAATTGAGACATCTTGGAATATAAAGTTGGGCTCTCTCTCTCTCTCTCTCTCTCTCTCTCTCTCTCTCTCTCTCTCTCTCTCTCTGATTTTTTTTTTTTTTGAGCAGTATTTAAATGGAATTTTTAATGTTTTTTCGTTTTTCTTTTTACTATTTTTTAAAGTCTTTATTGTAAGTAAAGTATCTACCAATACACTTACCTGTTTACCTATCAAAATATGTCTATATATCCATTTAACTAGTTACCGTATTTATGTATATTTGATATGCTACTACTACTACTACTACTACTACTACTACTACTACTACTACTACTACTCATGCCACAACTACTACTACTACCACTTCTGCTACCACTACTACTACTACTACTACTACTACTACTACTACTATCACTACAACTACTATTACTACTACTACTACTGGTACTAACCAAACTACCATTATTACTAACCTAACCACTACTACCACCGCTGCAAGGTTATGTTCCCTGGGAGGGAGGGAGGGAGTGAGGGAGGGAGGGAGGGAGGAAGGGAGTGAGTGAGTGAGGGGGGGATGAACACTGAATGATTTCTCTGTGGCTCATTTCACAAGATAATTTTTACTTTAGTCGTGCTGACTGACAGTTTCCGCCCTTCGATTCTATGCCTCCCCGCCCTGGCCTGCTCGCCGCAAAGGAAATGAGGTTATAATGATGATGGATTATATTTCACTGTGTTTAGGGATGAATATTGATGCTTCCAACCTTGGCCTGTATTTTGAGAGGCTTTATTCCCTCATACGGACTGACTGTCAAAGGTTTCATGAATATATTTAACTGCTGATGGTGGAGATTCATCGGACACTCTTGGAAATTTGGTGTCATACTTTCATTACTTTCACTACATTCAAAACAGTGTTGGTTGAAGCTACGTGTGTTTTAATTCCTTCAGTACTGGGACGCATTTTTACCATGAGATTTGTGTACCATTCGACCATTTTATTCACATTACGAAAGGTCTATGGAGGTCAGAAGATTAATAACCATAGTCTTCACTATTTTAATCTCCCACATAAGTTTCTGAAGGTGTATAAAATCACCAAATAGTAACCAGAATGTATATGGAAAAGCGTCATGGTACTGAAATGGTTAAGGATGTTCTATAGACAGATTAACAAGATTTTTTACACTAAGAACAGGATAAACACTCTTCGGCAAGATCTTAACGGGGTTCAAAATACATAAATTAACGAGACTTTTACTATCAATAAGGAGAAACGCTCTTAAGAATTTGGCTTATCATCTCCCACTGCACCTCCGCTATACTGAAAAGGCTAAAGTGACAAGTTTTTACGGGTGTTCGAGACAGATTAACTCGACTTTTTACATAATGAACGGGAGGAACTTTCATCAGCGTGATTTCAAGACAAAGACGGAGAAAGGACCACAGTAAACAGATAGAGAGGCTCTTCTTTATCTCCTTTGAGTTCTCTCTATTGCTTGTATTATGAAACGCTTTGCTCTCTCACCATCACTGCTTTCGAAAGGCTGCAGTTGACGATACTCGAGATTTGTGTACGATTTGACCATTCTATAGACATTTGGAAGAGTTTATGGAGGTATGAAGTTCAATGGCCACAGTCTACAATATTTCCTTCCCCCACATGAGATTCTGAGGTTGTATAAAATCACCAAATAGCAGGGCCGTTTCTAGCTATAGGCGGACAAGGCGATTGCCTAGGGCCCCCAAGCCACCAGGGGGACCCCTGGGTAGCTTGGAAAATTTAGATTTCCTAAGTCACCCAGGGGCTCCGACGAAAAATTGAAATCTAGGCCCCCCCCCAAACATCATCTTGCCTAGGGCCCCCACAAAGCTAGAAACGGCCCTGCCAAATAGCAAACAGAATGAATATGGAAACGCGGCATGGTACTCAACGGGTTAAGAGTATTTTCATGGTTTTCGTGATAAATTAGCAAGATTTATAGTTTATCAAAAGGATAAACTGTCTTGAAAACCCCGCTAGTTGTCTCTGTGGCATTGTAAAATTGATGTTGTGAGTAGGAAAGGCGTTTCTGAATATGGGCATGACTTAGATTTGCGTTTGGCGTTCATGTGAGTCATCTATATTAGTGCAGGTTCTGATGCGTTATTGAGTCACACGCCACCAGTGAAGGTTATATGAATGGCGTTCTCACTCTCTCCCTTTCCCTCTCTCTCTCTCTCTCTCTCTCTCTCTCTCTCTCTCTCTCTCTCCGCCGCCGCCTGCCTCTTTACCTAATGTTTGCCTTCCCTCTCCAGTCACTAGTCAGTGCCGCTGTGAATGTCGCTATGGTGATGAGGAGCCGTGATTATTATTGTTATTCTAAAGTGTTGCTAAGTGTTTCAAGATATTGTAGGTTTTGACACTCGTTACGCTTTATCTATGCGTGATTTTGAAGTTTATGTGTAAAATGGCAGGTTTTGAGAGTCAATTTATTATTATTATTATTATTATTATCATTATTATTATTAGTAGTATTATGGTTATTGTTGCTTTAATGAACGCAAAATGGCATTGAGTTCTATTTGTGGTGTTAAGCAAAATATATATCATTATTATTACTATTATCATTACTGGGGTTTTATATTCACTCCCTCCACAGGTCAAGCTGGCCACACTGCCACAACACACACCTCTCAAGCCTTCACATATGATGGCACAGTTAGCATTTAATATCCACATCATACAAAATCTCTTCATTCTAGCAGTGTGCATGGTGGGAGGGGGTCATGCCTGGGGGAGACTGACTGATAAGGCCACAGCTCTATAGGACCAAGATAACGCCATTATCATTATTAATTCCCCTTATCATGTGGTGAGGCTCCCACAAACACTCCACTCTTCAATTCTTTTCTTTTCCTTTCCTTTTTTTCTGGTGGATAACATTATTTCTTCACTTCTGGGTGGCTGCTTTCCTCTAAAATGGTAGTAGTCTCCGCTCACTGTGGTTTTACATGAATTTTTCTTTAATTTTGAATGCCATGAATGTCACTATTTAAGCAGTCTACACTATTCCCTATTTTTCCTCACAAATAAAAATGTTTTCTTGCTCAGCTACACTCTCCTCAAACGCAAGCCTGCAACATCTTTTTTCTGCAATTGATTTTCCTTTTTTTCTTCTTTTTAACTCTCAATAGCACGTCATTCTTCAAATCACCCATCCCGGTATTCAGTGTCTTCATTTTATTTGACTTTTTTTTTTATTACAGATTTCGCTATTTAGTCTGAAGGGACAGTCATTCCTCAAATGCAAGGCTTAACTGTGCACTATTTCTTGAAGTTTATATCAATAACCATTTCTTTTAAGTATGAACAGCCAGCCACTTCTCAGGCAATCTTCAGTATTGACAGTTTCTATTACTTGTCTTAGTTTTTCCTTCCACTCTTCCATTTGCTTCCTTGAATTTTTATCATTTCATACAACTTTAAGATTCATGATTTTTGTTTCAATGTGAGTGCCTTTTTGCTCCTCAGACCGCTGTAACTAACTGCTGTTCTACGATGAACTAGTTTTCTTTTATTCGTGAATGGTCACTCCATCCTTGAACCATTTTAACTAGCCAGATTTTTGTGATTACTGATCTATCCTCTATCTTTGAAATCACTTCTTGGAGCTTCCTTAAGTTCTTAACTGCACATTCCTGAAACACCAGCACAGCAACTTGTAACACAAAAAAAAATAAGCTTATTTGACAAAGATGAGGCATGAGTCCTAGTTCCAGTCATCATACTGTATAAACACGGCCCTTGAAGTGTCACGTGTCCCTTTATGTCATGCAACCATCAGTGATCACCTTACAGTCACATTACCCAGGATATTCTAGAAATGCAAATCCTAAATATTTGAAAGGTTTCTGAGATGTCATGTCACTTGGTTTCAGAGTCACGTCTTCAGAAAGGAAATAAAAAAATCATGCTAGTGTGAATGGGAGACATCCGGGAGTCTGAAGCGCATTACTGGAATCGCTGGTGTGTGGCTAGTTTCTGTGTCTCTGATTATGGGATATGTGAGAGAAGAAGTGCAAAGTATTCACCACAGTTGCTGAGTTGCTTTGGCTGTGTATGTGAATGTGATGCCACTAAAAGTTTCTTGTTTAAAATTCTGTATGGATTCTGTGAACAAAAAGTGTTTAAGGCTTTCTCTACATATATTTCCATGTTTGTCATAATCTGTTATTATTTTCCTTACAAAAGACAGCTGTGCACATACCAGGATATGCATCAATGACAAAAACATTTAAAAAATATAAACATTTCCCCAATCTTAAAATAATAAAAGAAAAAACAAAAATAATGTACTTGAAATCAAAACAGTGAAAATCAGAATTTAGATAACACGCAAATTCCCTTTTTCTTCACACCTCTACAAAACATAAAATGCTAAACAAAACCAACGAACACCTCTCCTTTAACTCGATCCACACCCAGAGAGAAGAGGAAGCAACGGTCTGGTCACTACTCACCTCTCGTCGTACTTTCTGGCATGGTTGGTCTTCCGCCTCATTATCGCCTCATTCTTGATAATCTTCAGCTCGTTCTCGGACGTGGACGATGAGGAATTGGTGACGGCCGGGGCCTGAGGTGGCACGGAGGCAGTGGCCACCATAGTCCCCATGGTGGTGGTGACTTTGGACGTGGAGGAAAACTCTCGAACGCTGACTGACAGGCTTTCTTCCCTCCCTCGGTCTTCTCGTTCTCTGCTCCTCTCCTTGGAATGGATGGGCTCAATCTGTCTCAGAGCCTCAGCAAGGTCGTCCCTGGACTTGATGGGCTCAACGTGCCTCAGTGCCTCAGCGAGGTCAGCGCGGTGGTGCTCGGTCTTGTAGGGGTCAGCCTTGTGGGGCACATCACCCTTGTACTGGTCATCCTTGTGCCGCACTGGGTCGATGTCTCGGATGGAGTCGGCAATGTCACACTCCGGACCTTGAGCAGCGTTGCCGGTGGTGAGCGTCACGTCGTCTGAAAGAATAAGGTGTGTGAATTGGTGTGTCACATGAAAATGCCTGGTTAAAACATCTTTATACATCATCGACTTCACTGTGATTGTGGTTACATGTTGGATGCTCTCATGTGTATTCTGCCTCAGTTCCTACAAGTTGCTGGGTTAATCGATGGTGGTGTGAGGAGGACCTGGGTAAGCAGAGAGGTATGAAAGTGATGTTGTGTATGAGTACTTTTGCTGTCCTTCTGTAATTTGAGTTGTTGAAGTGCTCGTGTTGCTGGACCAGAATGATACTTTATAAATACATGTTACTGCAGAACTGGTGGTGTTACATGTTAATTATGCATGGCAAGGAGAGGGAGTTACTATTACATGACAATAGAAACTAAATCATCCTGTCTGGAATTTAAAAGGATGTCCTGATAGTAAGCTCTTGATTGTTTCTTTATGGATCTGTGGCTTATAAGTTTAGAAAATTTAGTTTCCTCACTGTTGATTCTCCATTTTGGCCAATGTTGATGTGGAAGAATGTTTTTGATGGCATGTCTACAAAAAGCACCCCTATTATAGCTAAACACACACTGCTCACTCAAATTTGTCATCTTGAAAGGAATAACTAGTTGTCTTGTACATTCCTGTCACTATTGTAACTTCTTGGTACCAGCCACATATATTACAAGAAGGTGTGCACATTTGTATTGGAGTAAAACGGCACTACATACAATAACACAGTGAATTGGAGAGTTGAAAGAGAAAGACAGGGTATACAGACTGACATATCCTCCATAGATATGACATGTTGATTGTATAAGTAGCTTGCATTTCTAACATATCCTGCCTGATGCTAAATGGTCATCAACATAAAAAGGCAACAATGAACACCATTTTTGATACAAACAAACTTGTCGACATCATCTTATCTCATCGTAAGTGGTCTAAAAGAAAGAAACAGAACATTATAAATATAAAAACACAAAGGTTAAAATAATGACTAAATACAAAAGATTGAGAAGTAAAAGTTACACAATATGTAGTAGATGGGCTGACTGTATGTTGTTGAGGGCTTTAGTTGGGAAGTGTAGAGGGATTCTAGTATTCTTAAATTGTTTCTATTGCTGGTGATGAGGATACATAATTGTAATAAAAACAATTTAAGAATACTGGAATTCCTCTACATTTCCCAGCTAAAGCCAGCCCTTAACAACACACTGTCAGTCCACCACCCACTATATACTGTATAACTTTTACTTCTCAATCTTTGTATTCAAGCATTATTTCAACCTTTTTGCTTTTACATTCATATGTGTCTTATTTTTACTTTTAGACCACTGAAGATGACATAAGATGTTGAAACATTAGGTAGTATTAAAGACAGTGCTCATTGCTGACTTTATCATTGGTTTCCTCTTGAAACTAAGATTTCTTAGAAATTATCCCTTATCAGATCACCAATAATAATTCATCAATTGTTAGGTGAACTTTCTACCTTTAACAGTAAACAAGACACTACGACAATCACAAAGATGAAGTCCAGGTTGGTACACACAATGGGTACAAGCTGCACCACTCTTTGTGTCTCCTTCCTTAATGCTACTCTGTAAGTTTTAAGCTGACTGGTACACTGCTTAAGCACTCCCAGCTGGGAGAGAATACAGAGACACAGAGAGACGAGAGAGATAGAAGTCACATGCTAACCACAAACCTTCCACTTCACTTCTAATGCAGTGTGTGTTTTAAACTCCAACAATATCGCAACTTGTCTGTCCATTCACATACCCAATGCTTCCCTTAGAAAGTGACTATGGTACAAGAATCTGCATCTTTCTCAACAACATTCTTTTATCACCTAGTCTAAGGCTTCCCTGTCATGTATTTCAAGCCAATTCTCATCCGCTCAATCCATGTTATGTACTCAATCCTTCTAACATGAGCAACAGAAAAACAAAACATCTTTTCAAATAACACTCATCCACTCTGTTTATCCATTTTACTAAAGCCTTTTCACATGAGCAGGACCACAAAGCAAAACACTCAACACAGTGAAGGGTCTGAGAGGAGCTGCACAAACCCTCACCTGAAGAGGAGTCAGAGGAGTGGTCACGCTCCAGGGATTGGGACTCAGGCTTTAGGATGGACTTTATTTCCTTAGAGTCCTCCAAACTAGAGTCCTTCTTCAGCACTCCTCTGAGGAGCTTGGCCTCGTGTTCTGGGGAGCCGATGGGTGGCGGCAGGGGACTCTCTGACTTAAGGATGCCGCGTGGGTGTTCTGACTCAGAGAAGGAAGAACGGCGGGCGTCTGAGAAGTGCTTGAGGATGGAGCGGGGACTGTCACGTGGCACCTCCCGAGAGCCTCCTGATCCGTCCCGCTTCAAGATTCCTGGGGAAGGTACAGATGGGTTAGTGTGGGAGGAATACAATGCCTCACAATGACAGTAAACATATAAGTGATCCAACAAGCAACACTTCCTCATTAGGACAAACTGGTATGGCCTAAAACAAGATCTTTATGAATATCGTATCATTAGGATGGAAAATCATTGGCAAATAGAAACTTTGACAATCTCTTCAAGGATAATTCATCTTCATTAGCCTGACTGATTGTTTATAAGATATAAAAATTGCTCATCTACCAAAATGAGAATAGTAATCATTACTTATTCAACATGCTTAATGCAAAATGCTGATTACAAACCTTCAGCTTGTTAGTTATGTAAATAACATGGCTCTAAATCTGACAAACATTAATTAAGTTAATCATTGACAAACTATCATATGATAATTACTCATTAATGATTGGAATACGTCTCTACAATACCAAAATAACCATAGGGAAGACACACTTCAGTAACTGTATTGAAATGAAAAAAAAAAATATGATGCAGAAAGACATGGCTTGTGAAAACTGATAAAACCAATAACTATAAATCTAAATGGTCTACCTATATTCTTACACATAGTCTCTCTCTCTCTCTCTCTCTCTCTCTCTCTCTCTGATACACATTTCCCGTTTACTGTTATCCTAGAATCTTCATCTCAATTACTACCTAAATATTCTAAATACAAGCAACACATCTAGCGTTATTATAGCATTCATTGTACCACAGACTTATCAGCGAAAAAAAAAAAAAATCAATCAATCCGACTTTACTTCCAATGAGGAGCTTCTGCAGGATTCCCATCACTCCACCACCATTTTCTAAACCTAACCTACACATCACACACGTCCTTAAGTCTCCATCACATCCCTTCATTGTTTGGGTCACGGCACATTTCAAAGTCATCTCTACGTTCACCTGACCCCAATGACACACACACACACACACACACACGCACACCGTCATCCTCGCGTCTCAAGACCCGGGTGCAGGATTATGATCGAAGAAATCTTTTGTGCAGCTGTCATGTCACCTATTGAGAAACATTCACAAAGGACAAGACACAAGGCTCCTGCACATCTGTTCCCTTGCAAGCGAGCCTCCCACCCTTCCCTTCTTTTCCTCCTCCACTGATAACCACCTGTCACTGCCACGCTGCCGCTGATAATGGCTCTAACAATGCTCAGCTGCTCACTTACACTACACACACTACTTGATACTGAAATGTTCTATCGTGCTAAAATAACGACATAAGAACGTAAAGTGAGGGAAGCTGCAAGAGGTTGTCAGGGCTACACATGGCAGTCCCTATACGATGGCTTAGTTTGGTGGAATTGACTTTGTTCCCATTCTATTCTTGAAAATCGGGGACAAAATTGAGTCTCACTGTTAGTTTTCTCGATTCACCATTCACCAGAGTCTGTCACGAGCAACGCTACTGAATTCCATCTATCATTCCCATCCATAAATTTATCTAATCTTTTAACCCCTTCAATACTGCGACGCCTTTTTACCTTGAGATTTGTGTACGATAAAACAATTTTATTGAAATTAGGAAGGGTCTATGGAGGTCAGAAGATTAAAATAGTGAAGACTGTGGCCATTAATTCCCCCATATAACTTTCTGAAGCTTTATAAAGCCATCAAACAGTAAACACAATGAATATGAAAACGCGTCATGGTACTGAGGGGTTAGAGCTCCCCATTGATTCAGCACTAACTACCGTACGAGGATTACGCCCTTTACTGAATACATGTTGAAAAGAAAAGAAGAAATCACATAAAAACCTTCAATATATGAGGCCAAAAAGACAAATTCCATGAAAAAAACTTGTATATTAACTCCTTCAGTACCATGACGCGTTTTTATGTTCACTCTGTTTAATATTTTGCTGATTTTATACAACTTCAGAAACTTATATGGGTGATCAAAATAGTGAGGACTGTGACCATTAATCCCATCTTTACAGGCCTTTCCTAATAAAAAATGTTAATAAAATGGTCCACTCGTACACAAATCTCAAGGTAAAAATGTGTAACAGTATTGAAGGGGTTAAAAGTGATCATATGAAAATCGGCAACGTTATGCATAAAAAAAAAAATAATAAATGAAAAATGAATAATACTAATGAAAACAAACAAACAAATAAATGAATATAACTTCACATGACAGTTACATATAAAATTCTTAGCCGAACCAGAGTCTATTATCTACTCTATGTAGGCTTCAGTTCCAGAAAGACAGGATCTGAACCTCTATCCTCGTGAGAAAGGCGATTCGATTCTTCTTTCCTGTTTATATTCACTCTCCCATTATGTTTGTCGAGCTTCTTTTGCGTTTCAGAATCTCCTTTGTATTAATCTAGTCTTTTGTAGTCCTCTTATCTTCTTACAAAACTAACAACCATTTACAAAAATTCAATACACGCATACACACAACACAGGTGCCATAACTCTTGTATTTCCTTTCTCTCTACAATCTAGGGCAGGAAATGAGTCTGCCCACCATAGTTTCCAGGGCACCACTCGCTAACACATCCCACGGAAACGTAATACCGGATCCCATTTTCTGTTTCTCAATGCTGCTTCCGTGTTGAGCCCCAGCGCGACCCAGAAAACGTTGATTCGTTCCCATAGTTCGTGGTCGATGCGCGGAACAGTACCTTTTTATGATAACTTCACGCAGGAAACAACAACAATAACAACAACAGCAACGACGACGATGACGACTACTTCTATTGCTAGTCCGGCCATGGGAAAAAAAAAAAAAGTAGTAATGTTTCTATTTTAAAGGGTCTAAACTGCCAACAGGACTTAAATAAATGAGAGAGAGAGAGAGAGAGAGAGAGAGAGAGAGAGAGAGAGAGAGAGAGAGAGAGAATATAGGAAGGAAATAAAAAAGGATATTCTCATGGTTGATTTACCCTACCCACGGTGCACAACCATGGCTAAATTCACACACACACACACACACACACACACACACACACACACACACACACACACACACACACACACACTGCTTCTGCATTTCCACCTATAAGACCTGAACCCATTTAAAGAAGGTTTCAAGACATTTATCCCATTCTGGCTTACTATTGACTCCTTTCGGGAACTGGCATCTCAGTGGGCCCTTTTAGTTTAATCGTTTTTGTTGCCCTAGGCCAGTTTATACCTCTACCCTTAAAAAAATTACCTTAACCCCTTCAATACCATGACAGATTCTCCTATTCATTCTGCTTACTATTTGGTGATTTTATACTGGTTCAGAAACTTATGTGGGGATTAGAATAGTGAGGACTTTGGCCATTAATCTTCTGACCTCCATAGACAGTTCCTAAATCAATAAGGATACCCAAATAACTCAAGGTGAAAATGTGTCCCGGTACTGAAGAAGTTGATACACTTTTGGTAATGGTTGGGTGAAAGTGAGGTAAAAAGAAAAAGAGAAATAAAAAAAATTGTATAGAAAAAAATGATAAATAAATAAATAATAAAAAAAAAAATAGGAAAAACAACCAAACCATACAAAGCAAACTAATAACAAAACAAAGAAATAAAAAAAGAAAAAAAGGTGAAAGGGAGGTAAACATGTCATGGAAAGGGTTAGCAAGGAGGGGAGGGGGCAGGAGGGAAGGGACGGGGAGGGAAGGGGAGAGGGGAAACACACCTTTACTCCTTCACTCCTTCCTTTTCCCCTTACCCTCAAGAAACACTCGCACCAAGAAGGCTAGCAGCGCCGTCAGCACAATCCACAGCACGACCCACGCCATGACCAGCAGCACCCACACGCCACACGCCCACACTCAACATCCACACCCACACCTGCACCCTTTTCCCGCCACTCGCTACACACAACTCCATCACTCCCACAGGAAAATGGAAATTCCTAGCGTCACTATGAGAATACTCTTATCGCTTCGGATATATCTCGATAGCGTTATCTGTGCCTCGTGTGTGTGTGTGTGTGTGTGTGTGTGTGTGTGTGTGTGTGTGTGTGTGTGTGTGTGTGTGTGTGTAACGTGATTTCATTATTAATTAGTTGTTATTCTTATTCTTAATGTGATGGGTATTCCGAGTAAGATAAAAATAAGAGAAGAAAAAGAAAAGAGAAAAAAAAAATAGCTAGTTCTCATTATCGCTCCCAAAGAAACAAGCAAAAAAATAGAAGAAAAACAAAAACAAAAAACAAAACAAAGATAACAAGTGTAATTTAATTAAGAATGGTGCTTTCCATACACGTGTTACTTCATCTGTTAATCTTTTCAGAAGCCGGACATCATTTTGCTTATGTTCCGGTTGTCATCTGAGGGCTTTCACTAATCCTTCCATAGACACAACGAAAATGTACTTTAAATCCACGTTCACCTATTTAGTCAACATTCAAAGCCACAAATGCGAGATTAGGTCTATCAAAATGACTTAAGAGTAAACTAATATAAAATTAACCCAAACAATAAAAAAAAAGCTACTACATTTTGACTACTTACGTAATTTCCCTAAACTTTGAAAACTGCACCATTAACCTCTTTAGTGCAGGACACATTTTTTTTACCACGAGTTTTGGGTACGATTAGACGATTTTATTGACATTAGGAAGGGTTTATGGAGGTCAGAAGATTAATGGCCAGAGTCTTTACTATTTTAATCCCCAACAAAAGTTTCCGAAGCTGCATAAAACCAGAATAGTAACCGGAATGACTATGGAAGCACATCATGGTACTTAAGGTGTTGAATTAAAAGTCAGATGATCATAACGAAGAGTGCGGTGAATGACCCTTAAGTCCTGAAAAGGGAATCGTTAAGAAGCGCCCGGAACTGTGGCCACTCTAATGTAAACAAGGTCAAGCTGATGAGATGCGTGACGTCACCAGGCCCTTCCGACCACACCAAGAGACTGAGCCAAAAGAGATGACCGTGACCTCAATGACTGCAGGAGTTAGCGTGGTGACGTCAGCATGGGGGGATTAACAGCTTACGTAACTTGACAGCGTGTTTCTTAGTATCATGACGCTTATATTAGTAAAAGTAATCTGCGAGGCTCATGTTCCCGGCCTATTAAATACTATGTGGATAAAATATGAGTGTTTATGTGTTGTTTATTAAGGAGGAGGTTGGGAAAGACTACTGGAGGAGCTGATAGAGGTGGCTGAAAGAAGGTAAAGAGGAGGGGCTGAAGGCGACAAGGAGGACTGAAGGAAGGTAAAAAGGAGAGACTTAAGGAGACTAGCAAGAGCATTGAAGATGACTAGAGGGGCTGAAGGAGACTTGAAGGCAGAAAGAAAATAAAACAAGGGACTGAAGGAGACTAGTAAGGGGGCTGAAGGAGACTACAGGGGGCTGAAGGAAGATTAAGGAGTAATTGAAGGAGATTAAGAGAGAGGAGGAAGGAAGGTAAAGGGGAATGAAGGAGATTAAAAAGGGCTGAAGGAGAATAGCAGAGGGGCTGAAGAACACGAAAGGAGAACAGAAAGAAGATTAATAAGGGACTGAAGGAGACTAATAGGAGTGGGAGGACTGATGGAGATTAGTAGGGAGGACTGGAGATTAAAAGAGGGACTAGATGATACTGGAGATAGAGAAATGAAGGAAAAATAAGGATGGTGAACGAAATGAGGATGATGATGACGATTTATGAGAAATATTCCCTTTAAACACCTGTCGTTCTGAGTGAAATATAATGAAACACGTGACTGAAGCTTATGAAACATCTGACTCCTACGAACAATGGAGCAAATAAGCGAGAATGGAAAAAAAAAAAAAAAAAAAAAAAAACTGATATGAGAAAAAAAACCGTGATATGAGAAAAAGTACCGTGATATGAGAAAAAAAACCGTGATATGAGAAAAAAAACCGTGATATGAGAAAAAAACCCGTGATATGAGAAAAAAACGAGAAAAAACCGTGATATGAGAAAAAACCGTGATATGAGAAAAAAAACCGTGATATGAGAAAAAAAACCGTGATATGAGAAAAAAACGAGAAAAAAACCGTGATATGAGAAAAATACCGTGATATGAGAAAAAAAAACGTGATATGAGAAAAAAACCCAGAAAAAAACCGTGATATGAGAAAAAACGAGAAAAAATCGCTGAAAACAAGTAAAATACAAAAAAAAAAAAAAATTAAAATAAAACACGTGGATACTTTTCTTTTAGTTCACGCTATTAAGGAAAGTTTGAGGGAAAAAATATACATATAAACACAAAATACATTAGCGAGCCTTGGACAAGCGAGATTTTGACTTAATTCTCGCTAATACTCTTAACGACTCACGAACACGCTATTAAAAGACCTTCAAGTTTTCTTGTTAATTAATCTGAAACGCAGTATATAGCATTACTCTCTCTCTCTCTCTCTCTCTCTCTCTCTCTCTCCGGGTGCAGGAAGATCATTATGAAACTTGAGAAAAAGAAAACGGGAGGAGAAATCGACGAGCCAGAAACACGTTGGAAGGCGGAAGAGGAAGCACACACACACACACACACACACACACACACACTCTCTCTCTCTCTCTCTCTCTCTCTCTCTCTCTCTCTCTCTCTCCTTCACGCCAAACCTGCAATTTTCTCCCAGACGCAACAATGAGAGCAAGAGAAGATAAAGAGAGGAAAAAAAGAAAGAAAAAAAAAAAGAATATTGCAAGAAAAATCGTACTCTCAGTGAACATTCATAATCCGAGGAGGTCGTATTTCTTTGCCAGCATAAATTTAGTTCTAAAAAATATAAATAAATAAATCAAAAAGAAAAAAGAATAAAAACAATGCAAGGACGAAGGGATGTGGACGAAATGAGGACGAAGGGATGTTGACGAAGGGATGTGGATGAAGGAATGTGGAGGAAGGGATGTAGAGGAAAGAATGTTGACAAGGGGTGTGGACGAAGGGATGTGGATGAAGGAATGTGGATGAAGGGATGTGGAGGAAGAGATGTAGACGAAAGAATGTTGACGAAGGGATGTTGACGAAGTGATGTGGAGGAAGGAATGTGGACGAAGGGATGCGGATGATGGGGTGAGGACCAAAGGATGTAGAGGAAGGAATGTGGATGAAGGGATGTAAACGAAGGGATGTGGACGAAGGGATGTTGACGATCAAAAAGAAATGCAATGTCCTGAAGGATGTGGACAGAGACAAACGTGCGTAACTCGACTTTTTGAAAACGTCGAGATACAGACGCTACAGAAAAGAGGAGAAATTGACTTAGCAGTGCATGTTGAAGAAAGAACTAAGGGATGTGAATGGAAGCCAGTGTGAGTTTTGCTTTAGTTTCTCGTCTAACACAATTCAACACAATGGTCCGTATTCTAAAACAGTTCTGTGCCGCGCCTCCACTATTTCAGAATGTTTTAGCTGAAGTTATAAGAGTTTTTAAGTGAGGTTAAACGATTCTAGGGATAAGTTAACAAGCTTCCTACATTACTAACAGAATAAACGATTTTGAGATCCCAGCTTACTATCCATGAGGCCTTTGAAAATAGTCGTGGTGAGAGAGCAAAGGATTAGTGAATACTGGCCAATGATGCAATAGGGAATAAACACTGAGAAAAAGATGTATATATATATATATATTTATTTTTCGCATTAGTTTTCCTTCTAGCCTCAATTCAAGTCTAAAAAATAAATAAAAAAACAAAATAAAGAACACCAATAAGAGTATACGCAGCAAGGATTATTTCTCTCCAATGCCAACAACTTAAATACTTTGGAAGGCGAACATCACGAAGCATCAGAAAATAAACCGGCGTCCTTTTTTTTCTCCTCTTCAACTGTACATCTATTCATCTTCGTGGCAGTGACCAGCACGATAACATATGCATGGGGAGCTTTAAATACACTAGATGAACTTATGAATGGGGATGATAGGTGGAAATAAGTAGGTGTGCTTAACCTCTTCAGTACTTGGACACATTTTTACCTTGAGATTCAGTGTTCGATTAGACCATTTTATTGACATTAGGAAGGGTTTATGGAGGTTAGAAGATCAATGGCCAGTCTTCACTATCTTAATCCCCCATACGAGTTTCTGAAGCTGCAAAGAATCATCAAATAATAATAAGAATGAATATGGAAAGGCGTCATGGTACTGAAGGGAAGGACTGTCACGTTTAGGTTTGACAGTTTCTTGCAGTTTCTCTTGTTCTGTATGTTACGTTCTTATAAAAGGGACCTAAACTCTTACTTTTTTTCCTCTTTTACCTTTGACCGATCTTCCTAACATACAAAAAAACTGAATAAAAAACAACAAATAAAACACAATAGAAAACAATAAATGAACATAAAGATAATTCAGGAGCAGCTCGCATGATTGGCCCAAGATAGACGTTGAGAGGACACAAAAAACATATATACTTCTGCCTTTACCAACGTGTTTTTTTCTCTCATTTGTAACCCCAATAACTCAATCCGCCGTGGTACAGTGGAACCATGCATGC
Organism: Portunus trituberculatus; assembly: GCF_017591435.1. NCBI lineage: Eukaryota > Metazoa > Arthropoda > Malacostraca > Decapoda > Portunidae > Portunus > Portunus trituberculatus. The sequence continues at coordinate 1,781,121 of NC_059278.1, forward strand.
GTGCTTTGCGGTCCGAGGGGTCTCCAAGCACATGGGTTCGAATCCTGTCCACGGTCGGAGTGTAGGTTGGGCTTCCTCACTCGGGGCAACGGTTTCCTAGCGGGTGGGCTTTTAGACAGGAGGTACCCCCAAAAAAGTATCCCCTTTAGCCAATAAATTCCCGTGAAAATCCCACATGGTATAAATAAAAAAAAAAGAAAAACAGATAGATAAGGATAAGAGTATATCATATCTGGTTTAGTCTCCTCAACCGTCTCTCTCCCAATCATGCGAGTTGCTCCGAGGATTTACAGAGAACTGCACTTGATCACCGCGTTATGTAAAGGTGTCCTGCAGGAAAGGCTTACGTAACACTGGTGGAGTTTCATTCATCCGTGAGAGGGAGAGAGAGAAAAAAACTAGTGAGAGAAATGGATCCTTGTTTGTGTGTGTGTGCGTGTGTGTGTATGTGAGGGGAGTGGGAGAGCATTCACATACGTAAACTAAACACTAAGATCACACACACACTCTCTCTCTCTCTCTCTCTCTCTCTCTCTCACACACACACACACACACGCAGGGTAGCTTCTGAGTGACAGCCGTGATGCAACATAACTACGACTTGTTGGTTCATTCTAGCATATAATTACGCAGTATTTCTCTCTCTAGCTCACCAATCTCTCTCTCTCTCTCTCTCTCTCTCTCTCTCTCTCTCTCTCTGTGTGTGTGTGTGTGTGTGTGTGTGTGTGTGTGTGTGTGTGTGTGTCTGTGTGTGTGGGTGGATGGGTGTGGGTGTTGAAATACAGATTAATGAGAGAGAGAGAGAGAGAGAGAGAGAGAGAGAGAGAGAGAGAGAGAGAGAGAGAGAGAGAGAGAGAGAGAGAGAGAGAGAGAATGCTTCTTCCCAATACTAAGCAAAACAACGTGGAGAAAAACAAGCATAACTAACGTACACACACACACACTCTCTCTCTCTCTCTCTCTCAAGGTCAATATGCAACAACTCCCCCACTTCCTATTATAAACGATCCAATTTCCTGTTATAAAGCATTGCATTCCCTTTATAAAACGATCCGATTCCCTTTAACAAAACCATGAACACAAAAACACCAGAGGGCGTGGCAGGTGAACATGGGAATCACAGGTAAAGTTAATGACCCACGTGACTCAGGTGAGAAGCTTTTAGGGAACGCAATTATAAAAGGCTGTGAAGAGAACAGTGAATATGCAGGTGTGTGTGTGTGTGTGTGTGTGTGTGTGTGTGTGTGTGTGTGTGTGTGTGTGTGTGTGTGTGTGTGTGTGTGTGTGTGTGTGTGTGTGTGTGACTGAATAAATTGTGAATAAATTGTTTACAGGCCAGTGCGATAGATAGTGTTGTTGTTATTCCGGCAGATTGACGTTGTTTTGATGGAGGGATTAGCCATAAACAGGTATGTGGAGCGGCGGTTAATTGTTGCCTGGCGTTAGCGCAGGTACAGGTAACCAGCATGTTCAAATTCCAGTCTAGTGTTACTGTTATTTTATTTACTAATCATTATTATTATTATCATTAATTTTATTCTTTATTTATTCTTTTTTTTACTTTTAAGCGACTCGAAGGGGAATAAGTACAGTACACGCACTCACGCACGCACGCACGCTCTCTCTCTCTCTCTCTCTCACACACACACACACACACACACACACACACACACACACCACGTTCGTTATCTGGCGGAAATGCGTTCGTGGTAACCTTCTCCTCCTCCTCCTTCTCCTCCTCCTCTTCCTCCTCCTCTTCCTCTTCCTCTTCCTCTTCCTCTTCCTTCTCCTCCTCCATTTCCAGATTTCAGGTAATGCCTTAAATTGGTGCCACCTACTGTGTGTGTGTGTGTGTGTGTGTGTGTGTGTGTGTGTGTGTGTGTGTGTGTGTGTGTGTGTGTGTGTGTGAATAACTAAAGTGATTGTTGATAATTAGAGTGCGGTTAAAATTATAAGTGAGTGAGTGAGTAAGTGAGTGAGCGAATGAGTAAGTAAGTTTGTTAGTGAGTGCGTGAGAGAGTGAAAGAGTGAGTGCCAGAGTGCCAGAAGCCGTGTTACATGTTACGGGTGACCGGCGCAGCGCTACTGTTGGTGTGACGCTTGACGTGACGGTGACTTGCAATGTTACAGCCAGTGGGTTTGTAACAACAGAGCGAGGCGAGTGACGGCTGAGGGAGGAGTCACACTACTCTCGTCATTCTCTCTCTCTCTCTCTCTCTCTCTCTCTCTCTCCTAATTCAGTCAGATCATATCGCTCTCTATTTAAAACTATGCTCCTCCTCCTCTTTCTCTTCTTTATTCGCCTCTTTCTCTCCCGTATTATTCTCCTCCTCCTCCTCCTCCTCCTTCTAAACCTGCAGTATTAAAATGACAGCCGTTCCAATCCACCACAATCCTCACCAAGCACGCCATCGTGACACACACACACACACACACACACACACACACACACACACACATCACCTGTTCTCCCACTCCTCACTTAATTAATCGAGAAGCACAAGCAAAACACAGAGGGAGACACAACACACGTGCACAGGTGAGGCTGAAATACCTGGTGGGAATTAAACCAATTAAAGGAAGGCACAGGTAACTAAGGTGACGCCAGGTGCGGATCAGGTGTCGGTAGATTAGACCTGCAAAGCGGCTCCTACCTGTCTGTCCTCCATTCCACTCCCCCTCCCGTCCACCTCCACCTTGACTTACTGCTCTCTCTCCTCCCTCACTACCACCACCACCGCCACTACCACTGCCGCCGCATAGCCATTTGTGTATGTAAACAAAGCCGTGTCGAGGATGCTGTGACTTTTATAGTGCAATTTTCTATATAGATAAGACATGTGGTCGTCCTTCTGGTAGCCTGGCACACGTGTTGAGGCTAATAAGAGCACGCTGGGTGACACACGTATACGAACAGGTAATAGTAAAGGAATAGCAAACGTGATGATGAGGAAGGGTAGATAGAATATGGAGGAAGGGTAGATAGAATATAAATGTATTGTTGCTTTTCTCTCTCTCTCTCTCTCTCTCTCTCTCTCTCTCTCTCATAAAAACCCCTCACAATTGCAGTGTTACCTTGCTATTGTGATGAAAAAAACAACATACATAGATTCGATGAATATTATGATTAATGTTTGAGAGAGAGAGAGAGAGAGAGAGAGAGAGAGAGAGAGAGAGAGAGAGAGAGAGAGAGAGAGAGAGAGAGAGAGAGAGAGAGAGAGTATGAACGAGGTGCACCGCCACTGACAACGTAGTAAATTTCATAAAAAAAGTAAAAAGAAAAAAACATATATTGGATTCCGTTCTGCTTTTAACTCATGCTGCACACCTCCCCTCGCCCACACACACACACACACACAAGAAATTCTTCAATTGAGAAATAGATACATACCCGAATATTATAGATTGCAACCAAATAATTTTAAACACAAAGTGGTAATGTAAACACATGCATTGTTGAATGTTTAGGTGATACACATATTGACATACTTTGTAAAAAGTCTGAGCAATAAATATATTTCTTTCTTTCTTTCTTCTTTCACACACACACACACACACACACACACACACACACACACACACATTTCTACATCAATAAAAATACACATCATAATGACATCTGAATCTCCCTTCTTCCTTCTTTTCCCTTCCCTTCCCTTCCCTTCCCTATCCCACCCTTCACTTCTCTTCCCTTCCCTTGTCTTCCCTACCCTACCTTTCCCTTACCATCTCTTCCCTTCCTTTCCCTTCCCTTCCCATCCCTTCCCTTCCTTTTCTTCCTTACCCATCCCTTCTCTTCCCTTCCCTTCCCTTCACTACCCTATTCTTCCCTTCCCTGTCCTTATCTTCTCTTCCCTTCCCTATCCCTCCCTGTTCCTTCCCTTCACTTCTCCTACTCCAGACAGCGTTAAGAGATACCACGGCGCAGAAAGAGTCAGGGATTCACAGCTTACAGTACCGGATGCTCTTTTAACAATCAGAGTCCATAGAGGGATTCGAACGCTATAATGTCACTGCTGTAGGTCAGCGTACGAACCAGAGCCACCACCCTCCCCTCACCCTCCCTCACCCTCCATTCACCACGTACCCTAACAAATAACGTCATATCATACGTTGTTAAGCACGTGAACCTAATATCGCAGCGCACTAAAAAGGTCATTTATGAGATTTAACCCCTTGGAATGTATTTCTACCTATAGTTTTGGGTATGGTTACACGATTTTATTGACATTGGGAAGGGTCTACGCAGGTGAAAAGATTAATGGCAACAGTCTTCACTATTCTAATCGCTATATAAGTTTCTGAAGCTGTATAATTAGTAACCAGGTGAATAGGAAAATGCGTCATGGCACTGAGGGGGTTAAGGTATTGAAGGTAGTGCGAATGTGAAAAATATAATAAAAATAATAAAAAAAAAAAAAAAGAATGTATGCTAATTGTGAATGTCCTTATTGAGTGGATCTGGGTTGTGTGTGTGTGTGTGTGTGTGTGTGTGTGTGTGTGTGTGTGTGTGTGTGTGTGTGTGTGTGTGTGCCGCCGAAAATGTGTCAGTGATGTCATGTCCGGTGTGGTCTTGATTCGTAACGATGACCTTGATAAGAGCAGCGAGGGTCATGTTTCCTCCTGACGGGACACAGCACACCTTTAATGTCCAGAGAGAGAGAGAGAGAGAGAGAGAGAGAGAGAGAGAGAGAGAGAGAGAGAGAGAGAGAGAGAGAGAGAGAGAGAGAGAATATAAACTTCCAAACTAGTAAAAGATTAAAGAGAAGACGTGAGGATAAACAAGAATGAACGATAACTTATAAGGAAAAAGAGAGAGAGAGAGAGAGAGAGAGAGAGAGAGAGAGAGAGAGAGAGAGAGAGAGAGAGAGAGAGAGAGAGAGAGAGAGAGAGAGAGAGAGAGAGAGAGAGAGAGAGAGAGAGAGAGAGAGAGATCCACACAATACACGTGACACACTTGAACTAAAGATACACATTTGAGTACACCCCTTCTTCGTATAAAGGATGTCTCAAGGCTGTTTTATTCATCTACTAAAATATTCACGAGTAGGGACGTTAGTTCAAGGCGGAGAGGAAGAGAGGAAGACACGAAGAGAGGCACAGAAGAAGCACAGGAAGGAGACTGGAGTGACGCTTACCAGACTAATGTAGGCCACCAGGTTTTAGGAATTTAATCACCCTTATCTTTTATCACTCGTCACCTTGTTATCTCGATGTAAACACTGCCACACACAAGCCAGCAAAGGAAACTCAGGTGTTCTCAGATGATAAACAAGACTCGTAGTGCAGGTGATCCATCGATGTTAGGGCCTGAGGAGGGAGCACGGCTGGGGATGGCGAATGGGGGTAAGGGGAAGGACGGGGCGAGCAGGGTGCAGCTGTGTCTGGTTCGTGAGGTGGTCGAACCTGCTCAGATTAAGGCTTACTCTTTGGGTAACACTAAGCTATTTTAAAGTAGATCAGATCCTTTTTTTCTCTCTCTTCTCTCTCCCTTCTATACCTAAACCGATTTCCTATAGAACTAAAGTCTTGAATCCCACGGCGGCCTGTAAAACGCTTCCCATCATTGTAATTCGGAAAGTGAAAGCAGCGTGGTGGTGGTTATGGTGATGCCCGCCTCGACCGTCAGCCTGTACGATACTCAGTCATGATAGAAAACGGAGAGCCAGCGCTAAGTGGGCCCAGGCAGTGCCATCTGTGACGGGTACGCGAAGAGGGACCACTGCGGTACAAGGATGTGTGTGTGTGTGTGTGTGTGTGTGTGTGTGTGTGTGTGTGTTTTATCAGGAGTGTCTATTAATAAAACTCACTTGCTGCTTTCGTAAGACTATCTGTTCATCTGTTTTGTTTGCTTTACTTTATTTACACCTTAACTTCATATCTCAACAACAACAACAACAACAACAACAACAACAACAACAACAACAACAAAAGTATCGTCCTATCTTATTCAATCCACGAACAAAACACTAGCAAATCACAACCAAAGCGACATTCTAAATTGAAAATAAAGATAACACTACGCCTTATTCTCTCTCAGCCACAGAGGAGCATTTTTCCTACAGACACACCCACCACTGCACCACACTGACCGACACGCCAAGACACCACTGCATGACAACCCTCGCGGGATATTCACCCATTGCCGTCAGATTATGTCACCGCGAAGAAAAAATAAACAACATCCACATGACCGGTCACAGCACTGCCCCGGTAACTAAACACCGCCACCACAGCATTACCGCAGCACCGACCACCAGTCCATCACAGCCACTCCACTCAGGACACCACTAATGCAGCAAGGCACCTCAGAGTAGCGCAGTGAAGACACCACATCACAGCAGGACCACAGCATTACAAACGAGGGTGCCACTATACGTAAACACTGTAAAGGCACCACAACAGAACAGCATCACAGCATCACCACCACAGCACCAGGGCAATACTAACAATACAGGATATCACAGCACACTATAGCACCACCACAACAGCACGGGGACACCACTACAGCACTAACAGGACAGTACACCGCCACCACCACGACGATACGAGCAATGCAAGATACCACAGCCACAGCACAACACAGCACCACACAGCACCACAGCTCACCGTCTCCCCAGCACACCACTGAGGATGCAGGGCGAGTGTCAGGCGGGTCGGAAGGTTACACTCTCACTGCCAGCGCCGCTCCACTGTGTGCGTGGTGCGGGTGGGATGTAGACATGTGCGTGTGACTGTGTGTGTGAGTGTGTGAGTGTCCGCCCTGATGGTCACGCAATAGAAGCCGTGGGTGGGTTGGTCCGTCGGTCGGCTCCCTCCCTTCCCTGTATCACGGCAAACAAGGGCGTCTTGGTGTTTAAGTGACAGGATCGGAGCGGCCTTGTGTGCGAGGCGGGGATGCACTGCGCCAGCTGGGATGGGGACAAGTGAGGCTCAATGTGGCGATACGGGCGAGGCTCTTCACGGGACACGAGGATTGAAGTTTGATTAGAGAGAGAGAGAGAGAGAGAGAGAGAGAGAGAGAGAGAGAGAGAGATGGGGTTTCTTCTCTACATCATTAGGCGGAGCAATCAAGGAGCCCCAAACTTAATAGCGTCTTAAGAAGGGTGCCTCCCACTCCACCCCATCCCTGCCTGACCCCCACAAGCCCACACAGCCGCCCTCCAGCCACAAGTCATCAGTGTGAAGTGTTTCGTCACCAGCTTAGGGAAAACAGTTCGCTATTTCGCATCGCAGTGTTGTCGCACGTATACTCAGAAACGCCTTGCTCTCCACCACGACAGTTTTCCAAGGCCACAGAGACAACTAGCCGGGTTTTCAGGACAGTTTCTCCTTTAATGAACTAGAAATCTTGCCAGTCTATCATCAGAACCACAAAAATACTCTTAAAAAAGTTTTATTCTCCCACCACGGCAGTTTTCCAAGGCCACAGACGACTAGCCGAGTTTTCAAGGCAGTTTCTCCTTATAATAAACTATAAATCTTGCCATTCTATCACTGGAAATATAATAAATACCCTTAAAAACATGAACTTCTACAATTAAAGCCCGTGGAAAGTAGTGGTGAGAGAGAAAAGCGTTTAAGAATACTAGCTATAACCGAGACTATTTTCCCGCGCGGCGTCTCACTCCTGCGTGTTTGGCATCGCAGTCCACGGCTTCCCATCGTGACAAACAGATACGTCGACACAGGAATATATCAGACTCATTACGGTGGATAAAGAGTGACACAACCTCCCTCTATAATTAAAACAGGTGTCACGGTTTCTATATAATGGGTAGGCAGGTAATTTTCAGGTGACATTTGCTGACATTCGTGACACATTTCGGCTTCCTCATGATAACCACCTAATCATCGTATAATTTAGTGATATTTGTGACATCTTCCATTAGTTCCGCGCAGTCAAGGTCATCAACTAGCTAATAATTATACCTCTATATCTGGTAGAGTAATTTCCGTAACTCACACGTAAAAACAAAACAAACATACGCACATTAATGTCCATGACTCACTCTCACAAACTGCGTCTTGGTGTCTTTATCAACTGACAGCGTTGGTGGCGTGAGACGAACTGGAGAACTGAGCTGTGCGTTTGTTGATTCATTGATTTTGTAAGTTATCTGACCAATCTAAGGTGAGAGAGTGACCGTGCAGCTGCTAACACGATGACTCAAACTGGCCACAGGTGACTCCGCTGGTCTGGGTCAAGGTAGTGATGTGTCAAGGGAGAGTACTTGAAGATGCTAATGAGGTGTCTGCTGAATACGGTGTGATATGATGCTCCTTACTCGTTTGCAAATAGACTCTGAATCTTCTCGTAAACATGCACGCTGGGGAGTCGAGAACAGGAACACGTTCACACAAATCTTTCACTGTTTTGCATCTGCCGCCTCGCTCTGTTTTTTTTTTATATACATTTGGCGGTGGATCTCTACTTTGAACTGGCTGTGAGGAGAGTTACCGTGGTTTTCAAGGACACTTTCATAATTTCAGTGATAGCTTAACGTGGGTTCTGCTTTAACAGTGAGAAATACGACCACGAGAACAAGACTACTTATCTCTGTGGCCTCTAAATGTAGCCCTTAGGAAGATACAAGACATTTTCGAATATGGGCCTTGAATCTTATCAGACAACTGCTTCCTATCTAAACAGCGTAACTCTGACAGTCAATGCGTACTTCAAACATGATCCGAAGCAGACAGATGTTTTAAATTCTGCGCCTTTTTAGTGTTGGAACAATTCACACAGTCAATCCAATGCGCATCTGGCGGAAGTAAGAGTAAGAAGCCATTAATAGCTCGGTGCTAATTATGAATTGGTGCCAAGGGTTGTTTGTTCGCTGGTCTTATTGAGATTAATGCACACAAATTATTAATGGATTAGATCATTTGCTTTATTTCGGATACAGTGATCTCAATAACTTAACCCCTTCAGTTCTGGGACACATTTTTCTTTTTTTTTTTTTTACTTTGAGTTTTACGTATGATTAGACCATTAACTTAATATTAGGAAGGGTCTACTGGGATCAGAAGATTAATGGCCACAGTCTTTACTATTCTAAACCTCCCACATAAGATTCTGAAGCTGTGCAAATTCACCAAATAGTAACCAGAATGAATATGGAAACGCGTCATGGTACTGAAGAGGTTACACACACACACACACACACACACACACACACACACACACACACACACACACACACACACACACTTCAAAAATATACCGAATGCCTTAAGACACAATCATGGCATTCGATTCCAAGTGAGACAGGTGAATAGCATATGATTGACCTCAACCCACTTTTCAATCAGGGATCTTTTTCTCACGGTAATTTACTTTCCCCTGGGCCAATTTTCAAGTCTCGCCTGTGCCCAGTATGGAGAGCAAAGTTATTGTCGATGATAATGGTGATTGTGGTGTCTGGTGCGCCAAAACATCAACAGAATCCTTTGCTTAATTTACCTCCATAATGGCAGGTAATCAACGCTGTCTTGTCTTATACTCAACACGTGTTTGGTTAAAATTTTTCTACATGAGTCATTCTACGTTCATTTGCTTTACGAGGCTTAGCAAGAAGGTGAGATGGTACCTGTGCGTGTCTGACTGCTGGGAATCAACGGTGAAGAAAGGAGAAGAAAAACAAAATAAAATTGAACAACAATAATACAGAAAAAAAATTATGTTGGAAAAACAACAACAACAATAATAATAATAATAATAATAATAATAATAATAATAATAATAATAATAAGGAGGAGGAGGAGGAGGAGGAGGAGGAGGAGGAGGAGGAGGAGGAGGAGGAGAAGAAGAAGAAGAAGAAGAAGAAGAAGAAGAAGAAGAAGAAGAAGAAGAAGAAGAAGAAGAAGAAGAAGAAGAAGAAGAAGAAGAAGAAGAAGAAGAAGAAGAAGAAGAAGAAGAAGAAGAAGAAGAAAAACAAGAAAAAGAAGAAGATGAAGAAAAAGAAGAAAGATGAAGATGAATATGAAAGAAGAAAAAGAAGATGAAAAATAAAATAATAATAATAATAATAATAATAATAATAATAATAATAATAATAATAATAATAATAAGAAGAAGAAGAAGAAGAAGAAGAAGAAGAAAAAGAAGAAGAAAAAGAAGAACAACAACAATAACAACAATAATAACAACAATAAACAGCAACAGCCAATTATCTATCCATTTCACTAATCATTCCTTGTCTGCCCTTGTAGCTGGTGGGTGGTTGCTTCATGTCTACTTGTTGCTTTGCTTTTCTTACACTTCACTCCCACACTCAGATCTCTTCACCATGTGCCAATTACTCAAACATTCAATCCTCTCAGTTTACAAAGGCACTGTGGCACACTTCTACTCCTCTTCCTTGCCCTCCTTCTCTCCTAATCTTTAATAATGTGTATGTTGCAATGTGCCCCATGAAACCTGAATCATAATTATGTCTCCACCTGGCTGGCTTTCTCACATGGCTGAGAGAAGACTCATGCTTTGCCTCATACATTTCACAAAGCTTTAGATTAACCCACATGTACATCAGGATATTTTCTAACTAGATGTACGAGACTTGGTGTGTCCCCAGTTCCTTCACACCGTTCCTTTCAGTACCCTATGTGACACAGAAGGAATGTGGTGGCTGATGTATTTTCAGTCCATAAAGTGAGGCAAGTATGGCTCCTCAAACACTGGGCATATAAAGGTGGTAATGTGCCACAGCAATTCATTCCATAAAGTTTCCTCAAGAGAGCACACACACTGCCCAGGAAACAATACATCAGTGAAGCATCCATGTGGTAAGAAATAGGCCATGAACAAGTACTGCACCAAGATGTACTCACCCCTGACAGGATCTAATGACAAGTCCTCTTCAGGCTCGTTGACGGATGTTTTCCTGCTGCTGGAGCGTCGCCTTGGGGAGGAGCCGGGAGTGAGGCCCTGCATCACTTCGGCTGAATTCCTCAGGACAGCCTCACGGGCCGCCCGGAAGCCACTCGCTGGGAGTGAACATGACAGGAGGTCATCATAAAGTTTTCATGTGAGATGGATTGTCTGCATCTAAGTAACGCATTATCTTGTTACATCTTAATACGTGATATGATTTTTGCTGCAAAATTTGCTTGTGATAAAAATAAGTTTTAATGAATCATCAGTAGGGAGTCAGTTACCATCTGCATTATATTTGTATTGATTCAATGTAGGTAGTGATTGCAAAATAGTTCACAGTGACATGGACCACAATCTAATGCTTTATACACTCATTGCTAGATGAAGAGTACAGCAGTATTCTGAATTTTGAAGAGAAAAAGATCACTGAAAACATTATCTACAATGAAACTGTTGTGCTTCAGTCTTCCATAAATCTGTTTTCTTATGTAACACTTTTAACAACCTAGAAACAAATCCGTACAATAAACAGTATGCAGGTCTAAAATCATATACACATGAAAAATTCATGAAATAAAAATCAGTTGTAGTGCAATTCCATATTCTAGAGTGAAATGAAGCTGGCTTGGAAGTGACAGGACTACAAGATCTATGAAGGAACCACTACGAGTCAGGAAGGTCCAGGTGACAGCAGTGACACGACAGCCAAGGCCAACCAAAGATCACTTGACCTTCAGTAATCACTTTGACCAGAGTGACTTCTGGTCTGTCTTCACTGTCCTGCCACTACACAAGTAAAACAATAAGGATGAAAACTGCTACAAGGGAAGAAAAGAAATGTACAGGGATAGTGTTCTGAGAAATTCAACAAGGTACTACATTACATCAACAAAGAGAGATACCAAATAACCTTAAAAATGAGACATCAGAATTTTTAAGAGAATGAGTGAGAAATTTAGTCAAGAACTAATATTCCATATACATGCACAAGACATACACTTTATATTCCTGCTTTTTTGTTGATACAGAGTTACAACTGGCCACGGTATTTGTCAGTCTACATCAGGTGCTTGTTACTGTGACCTCCCTCTGAAGGAAAATTACAGAAGCTTCTCTAATTCTTCCTGCTATTGCATTTCCTCCTTTCTTGCTTTAAATTCACTCACCTCTTATCTGTTTCCCTCACATGCTCCTGTATATCTATCATCCTAATACAATCTCTCTCTTATTCATCACCATAAACAATGGGATGCATGCCTATCACTACAGCAAAAATAGAGATGTTGTTTCATAGGACAGTGTATCAACATCAAAGGCCTTAACATCTTGACGTTATAAAACAACACACTCAGAAATTCATCAATAACTCAGAATCATGATCATGGTTACCAGCAATCACCACACTATCCTTTGCCTCAACTTCAGACTCTTTACACCAGCCATATCATGAGCAGGGGCCAGACAGATTTGCCGCACATATGTGTACTGCACCACGTGGCTCCTCTCACTGGTAATTGTCTTCATTCACCCATAAAGGAAGGGATGGTCAGTGCTCACCATAGAAGAAGAGGGAGTAGAGTTGAATGGAGCCAAATTATACTCCATTGATAATCCAAATGGTATCAACATGTTGCAAGGATAACAAGAAAAATGGTGCAGCTGTGGACTGAGGCATTAGTCTGGGCTATGTGGACGTGTCATTAAGATTCAAAACTGATCTTGCATGAGGTAAAGTGTTCCTGAAACATTATGAAAGCAGGTATGTACGTATACAGTATGTGCATAAAAGCCTGTCAACTTAGACTGAACCAAAAACAATGTCATGAATGAAGATAATTATCATTTATGAAGAATCAAACAATCCTAGAAGCCAAAATATAAAGCATGATACGAAACTGCATTCATGTAGCTCAACTTGAGAATCAAGAGCAAATGTCGTGCCATGCAAAGATGTAAGGCAAAACAAGGCAGCATGCAACACTGTACCTTAGCATGAAATAGTCAAGTGCAATGAATATCAGTACATGTCTCTTAGCACAGAGACTTGGAGATTGGTGATGACACTCTATTTCATACTAGTGCACTGGTGTCTGAACACAAGCCACCTTTCAGTCCAACGAGGGATAGGGGGTGGGAGCCTGTTAGTACCTATTTCCTGTTCCTCAAGGGATCCTGAGTGGGTGCGGATGACCTGGCTGTTTAGGGCATGAGCATGGGCCACTTCCTCCATGGTCACTGGCTGTGTCTTGAAGCGTGTGGCCCGAGTCCTGCGGCGCACACTCTGAGCTCCATCGAGAGGAGGGACGGGAGAACGTTCCTCCTCAAGTCTCTTTGTCCACAGGGCCACTCTGGCACCCACACTGTTACTGGTGCCAGTCTTGTTTGTGCTGCTTTGAGTGCCACTAGTGTCTTGCGGTGTGCTGCTCTTCCAAGGCACTACATAATTGCAGCACGGGTTTGGCAATGGTCCAAGGCAAGTCAAGGGGCATTCAATAAGGGGAGTTAACCTTAATGTTGGGTTAGGCAGACAAAATGCTATTCAGCAGTACATTCCCATCATACACTGCTAAGGGCACGGTGGGATATACCTAAACATTCTTAACTGATGCATCTTCTAAATCAAAGATTTTTCTAATGATCTAATTTTGATGTAATTTTGATTAGTATATTTAATATTACTCATTGCATATATGGCTGCTTTATATCAATTCTTAATTCAGACTGTAATCAAAGGATAGGGATTTTCCTTCAAAAATTTTACCAAATAGATTTTTTGTCTTATTACTATCAACATAAAGTCTCTAATTCTTAAGAATACTGCATAGATCAGTGCAATAAAGATTTCAAAAAATATTATTTTAATGTGGATAGAATCTTGTGCTCATGAGAAAACAAATGTGAAAAGAAAAATATATATGTGTATCAGACCAATGTTGTCAGTAATAAGTGACATTATGGTGTTAGGGCCACACACATCACAGCACGTGTGGTGCTGGTCAGTCAGTGAAAACACATGCACATGCAGTAAAACTGTCAAGCTGTTAAATGGTCCTCTGTGTGACTGCTGCTGGTGTGAGATGGTCTGAGAAACACTCTTGGTGGAACACTTCTGTTGAAAACGACCCTTAACACAACACACCTCGCCAACTCATCAAAGCCTCAACACCTCAGGCAGGACAATACTCACATGATTCTCGGCGGGGCGCTGCCGAATCTGAGTCATGGGAGGCGGAGTCTGAGGCCTCAGCCAACCTGGAAGCCTGATTGACTTCTTCTTCTGTGACTGGTTGGGTTGCATGCCTGTTGCAGGATCAGGGATAACATTAGCACATACTGCATCAAGTTTCTCATTAAAAGTTTGGCAGAAAATAGCCAGATATCAATTTCACATTGTTGCCAAAAGTAACAATTATTGCTGGTTATAAATCATTGACAACACAAAATTCCTAATGTAGCTTTGTTTGTTTCTCTACCATTACTGTACAAACTGAAGAAATATCTTCACAACATCCACATGTTCTTACAGCAAAATTGCATAGCTATGAATCAAATTACAACAAATGAATAGAGAGATTACAGAAGTCCTCCAATAACACAGTACATGAAAAGAATGACAGTGCTGTTTTTATTTCTAATTTCTTCTTAGGAGAGTGAATGTGTGGTGGTGGTTAGCAGGAGTGTGCCAGTCTACATCAGAATAAAGGACAACCAAATAATGTGTTCCGATCATTCATATTCCTAAGAAAATATTAAAAATTCCTGGAAAACTGTAGATGATGCTGAGGAATGCACTTCTCATCATGTATACTCAAGTAATGTCTTTTGAACAATAACAATACATTTTCCTTCATTATCTTTGTGTATTCATCTAAATGCAAGCATAGTCTGTGTGCTTTCATTGACAAGAATTAATAAGTAAACACACTTTGCTCATGGGTGGAGATAAAGAGGCTTCTGTATCATAATATTTGTGATGTTGATCCTCTTTCTATCTATACATAATGTAGATTTTGTAGAACTAATCCACTTATGTGTGCACTGTGAAGAGGTTTTATTGGTGATATTGGTCTCTTTCCCTCATGTTACAGGAGGACTTATGTAATTTCAGTTTCACAAAAATAAAAAGAACTGTTCATTCATCTGGCTCATGATAAAAACTGTACAAGGTTAAAACATGGAAGCCAAAACTGCAGCATGAACCACAGTGTTGTGTTAGTGAGTGGTGCTGTGTTGGACTGGAAGCAACGGCAGCCACAGCAGAGGCCAGTTTGTTGAGTACAGTGTGTGTGCTGTGATGCTTGTGACAGTAATGCTGGCAGTGCTTAAAAAGATTGACTCTATTACTATCTAAACAACTATTACTATTACAAAGGAGATACTAACACTGTGGAAGAACTAGTAAGTGTAAGCAAATATACACAAATCTATGTCTTCTACTGACAGTGCTGCAGTTGAGAGATGGTGAGCATTGCTATGTGTTCTCCACTACCATACAGTGAGTGTAAAGTTTGCAGTGACAGCAACTACTGTACAACAACAATCTGTGGAAACTGTTCTCTTACATTTCAAAGAAGTTCGCTATCTGGTCAAATCTAGGAAACAACATGAAATTTTGTTACTTCAGTAATAAAATGATCTGCCTAAAGTCTTATACACTGTCTGGAACACAAGGGGCAGTCATGCAGCACATATCACAACGTCTGTATGGACAGTATACATCACTCTTACTGACACTGACAATTTGTAATGCAACTCCACAGGTTTCTATACATTCAAATTAAAGATTTCTCATGACTAAAACTGTTTACATGAAATAAATAAATTATCTGTTTCCTGATGTAAAAATATAAATGCACTTAGCATTACTGTATGTATAGTATGTATCATGAATTAGCACCTGTCATCACTAAAAACAGTTTTGATGAAATAAATAAGTCATTTGTTTCTTGACCATGTAGAAATGTGTATAAGCACATATTAATGTAGTAACTGTATATGTATCATGAATTAGTACCTGTCAAGTGATATGTGTTGGTTAGAGTGTGAGTGTTGTGAGATGTGGGTGTCTGAGTCAGGTGGTGTTGTGTGAGTCACCCAACTGCCACTGAGCTGGACCCACCTGGTGCCTCTGTCCCGGCGGCTGCTGAAGCGGCTGGTGTGGCCTGGCCTGGATGGGGACGTGTCTGGGGAAGTCTTTTGTTCACGCTCCAACTGGAAGAAACGGAGTTTTGAAACAAAGTCATGGATTTGCTTAGCTCACGATTGAAAAAAACATATTTTGCATATCTTTTGAGATGGACATAAAAAGCTTGTGAATTTAAGAATGTACATTTTGAAATATTTTGTGATTATAATATATGTATACAATCAAGTGGGCCTTTTCTATATAATTTTTTAGTGCCCTTGGCCTGCTCCCCTCTTGCATAAAAAAAGAAAAAAATCTGAATTTTTCATTAATTTCATATTTCATATAAAATTTGTGAATTCATATTTAATTCATACATCTCATAAATAAACAGCAAAGTTCTCAAATTGATATACCTGCCACTGATAATATAAAAAAATCAATGAACAGAAGCTTTATACTTGAAATACAAGAAGCTGCCTTGGATGCATCAGAACAAAGCACTTGAGGACACTGTCCAGCTCACAACACTCCTTGAAGGGACACTATCACGGGGCTCACCTGGGCAAAGAAGGCAGCTTTCTGCGACACCACAGAGGGCGTGGTGGGGGCGGCATCATCGTTGGGGAATATGGCACTGTTGTAGGCCTCGGTCACTGGACGGTCCAAGAAAGCCTCATTGATGGCCTCCGTACCGTCACCTGGAGACGGCTCTGCCACCAGCGCGAAGGCACTGTTTCTTCGATTATCTCTGCAAAAACAGCGACATGTTACAACACTGACACACTCACCACTGCACTGCACTGCCACACACCTGCCACACTGCCACACACTAACTACCACACTGCACTGCTACACACCTGCCACACACTACCCAGGACACTGCTACACACTGCAACACACCTGCCACACCTGCAACACACTGTTACACAACCACCACAAACAACATCATCTAGTAATCTAGTTCACCAGGTACACACTCCTTGTTTCTCACAAACTGGTATGCAGCAACAATCTTGGAAAGTTTTATAACAATAATAATAATATATGTACTGGATTTAAACCCTAGATTTTTTCTGAATTGCTAAACACACACACACACACACATACACATGCACACCCTCCACACACACACACACTCTCTCTCTCTCTCTCTCTCTCTCAGTGATAGGCCTATGCACTCGTAATACATTTTTTTCCAGGTCGGCATCCCACACGGGGCAGTCCAAACACGGCACCACACACTGCTCCTCGGTTGCCCCAGAGACAGAACACAATCAGAGAGGCAGTCCTGGCGTATGTATTAACGCATGAGGCGTCACACATTAGGTGTGTGTGTGTGTGTGTGTGTTTGTCACCGCAATAAAATCACACATTGACAACGCATCCACGGCATCAGCTACTCGTACCGCTAAAAGCACCACCACCATAATCCTAATAAAAAACTGAAGAACTCCAAAGGTACATCGAATCATCAACACCATGGCAAAGAGAGATTTAGCAGTAGACATCGGCGAGATATGGATGTAGCCAAAGAAATATACCAAGGTGTGACTCGGAAATGTGGCACACAGCACCCCCCACTGTGGGCTGGAGCACCTATTTATTTATTTCCCATTCATTCTTTACTTCCGTTATCGGGCATTCCGTTATAAGGCGTGTTTTCAGGCAATAATTTCGCGCGATAACGTGGGTTACATGCGCTTTCCATCATGCAGCGATACGCCAGTCCGTCTAACAGGCAGTTGTGTAATTCTGTGTGTGGTAAGTGGTGACTACCGACGCCTTTCTGCATGTTTCCATTTGACGTCGCGCGGAGGGATGCAATAGTTATATCAACATCTTTCACGCTAAGATAACAGGAAAATTAATTATATTATTAACATTTGGTTTGGGTCCAATATGATAAGAAATATTCCAATTATCAGTGCTTATACATCATTTTGCCTCCGTGTTTGTTGTCGGGGGGCATTGAGCTCCGCAGCTAAGGAAGAGAGCGTCTGGTGGGCAAATAATCAATGGTTAGGCTGGCGCTGGTTCAATTCTGTCTATTATGGCACCGCTTTAACTTGCAAGTGTATCAGTAAATTAGAATAATAAAATTTTAGTTGGATAAATCAATTTGCATTACGTATATTTGTGAAGAGTTCTGCTACATAAGGAAATTTAGGAAAGTTACAATTTTGGCCAGAGGTGTGATGGGCTGGTACATTATGGTTAATTGCGCACATTCACTTGGTCTACACAAAACTGCACCACGAAAATAAATATTACAAACTCTCTTTCCATATTGTGATACATTTTTCATCTGAATTAAAATACTCGCCACGCGTGTGGCATTTTTTCCCCTTATGCGGGAGGGCTTATTGCAAAATTGGAAATTGAGTTGGGGAATATTTAGCATTGAAGGTGCAGTATTATTCGGGGAAAAGAGCCGCTTCGGAAAGTGAGGCGCTATTTTTGACAAATTTTGGGAAATGGAAGGAGGTCATCGCCCATCTGCGGCCACACACACACACACACACACACACACACACACACACACAGCGGAGAACTTGCATGGAATTTAAAGTAAGAGTACTTATCAGACAGCCAGCAACATTTCATACCCTGTCAGCCGCAAGAGTTCTCCACCGTGCCGGGAAAACAGTATGGCTTACCTCCCCTTCTCGGTGGGCGTGGGGGGGCGGTCAAGGAAGGACGGCGTTTGCTTGGGCCGCGCGCCTGGGCTACGCGTGGGGGTGGGTGAGCGGCATGCGGCGGGGGGCGGGGGTTCCTGGCGGGCAGCCTCCATGCCTGCCACCCGCTCAGCCACACTGAGAGGCCGTTCACCGGACCTGCTGGAGGACTCCTCGCGCTTGGTCAGCGCCAGGAGGGAGGGGCTCTGGGGACGATTCGTTGCTTCACTATCACTGTCTGCATCACTGACACCCTGCGTCCTCCGGGAACGCAGGATGGCGCCCAGTTCGCTGTCCATCTGGTCGAAACGTCCTGGGGAATGTGCGCCGCGCTTCTTCAGGATGCCATGCGAGGGCGTGGCCGACAATGCAGGAGGAGAGTGCCCTCTTAAACGTATCACAGCCTCGGGCGCAGAGTCACTCCTTACTCTCACACTAGGCACTTCACCCTCCACGTCCTCGCCGTCAGACACGTGGAGTCGGAGGCGAACACCGTCAGTTGTGTCCCTCCTTTTAAGGATGGGCCGCAGCTCCCCTTCCCCCTCGCTATCACAACGGGGAGACCGCTTCAAAATGGGGTTAGGCGACACAAAGCCTTCTGTGAGGTCGAGGTCCTCTCTGCTGCGTCCTCCCTTCAGGATGGAGCGCGGTCGGTCATCCAGCTCGTCGTCCGTAGACGACTTCTTCTTGAGGATCGGTCTTGGCTCAAAGTGGTCCAGTTCCTCCACACTGCTCTTCTTCTTCAAGATGGGTCTCGGCTCCCCCTCCACGATGTCTATGCTGGACGTGCGGGAGCTGGTCTTCCGCTTCAGTATGCTGTGAGGCTCCGGCGTGGTGGGTCGCTCTACAGTCACGTCCTCCCGGGACGAGCGCCGCTTCAGGATGGACTGGGGATCGGGAGAAACTGCCTGGGGCGTGTCTCCGTCGAGTGAACAGCGTCGAGAACTTCGCTTGCTACCGCTGCTGCTGCTGCTGCTGCGATGGTCGGGACTCCTCATCTGAACAGACTCAGGAGAGCCAACGTCCTCATCAGCGTAGCCCACGTGACGGAGGCCGTGCACCACTTCTTCTGGCGGGGGGCTCAAGTTATCACTTCCTAACGTTGCAAGGTCCGGGGGCCCTGAAGGCACAGCGGAGGCAGCAGTCATCTTCAGTGGTTCTGCTGCTTGGCTAGGCTCTCGCTTCATTTCCTTATTCACTTCTTTCTCCATAGCCAACCGCTTACTTTCTTTACCACGTCCTTCAGAGCCCCCGACCCAGTTTTTCTGACCCGTGTCTGAAATAACTCCCTTCTTGACTGTCGGGGACTGTATATTATCACTGCGCGCTTCACTGGAAACCACCTCCCGTGGCCTCACGCCCCCACTCAATTCTTTCCGGCCGGCGTTCACCGTGAGGTATTGCTCACACTCGTGCACCATGCTGTCGGCGCTGTCTTCCGGAGGGCTGCTCTCGGGAGGCGGCGGGGTGCTGTCCTTACCCAGGCGGTCCGCTCGCTCCATAGTCTCCTTTGCCCTAGCCGTGAGCGCCTCCAGACGGCTGCTCATGACTTCCTCGCTGCCGAGAGCAGGGGAGGACGTGGCGGTGGTGAGGGATGAGGCGGAGATGCAAGCGACTTCTAAGTCTGAGCTGCCGGGGGAGAGAAGATCGTCCTGCTTCCCGGAGAAGCTACTTTCTATTTTCAGATTCATGTCTGACTGAGACAATCTGTCTCCCTTCTTGGGTCGCTGCAGCTGGTCGCGGAAAACGTTTTCAGGCTTCGAATCGTCACGCTTTTCCCGCCGAGCTGCCATAAAACACGTACCGATGTCTGTGGGTTTCCTGAGGGAGGTGCGGAGGGTGACTGGGCGCTGTCCCTCGGGTCCAAGCGGTGGCTTGTCAAATACCACGGAGGAAGGTCTGGAGCTGGGCGGGGTGTTCACTACCCCGGGCGAGGCGAGACTTGTGGCGTCCTTGGGACGTAAAACATCAGGGATGTCGGGCTTCTTCAGCGGCGCCAACTTAGGTGGCACCTTACGCACGCCTTCCTCTGTCTCGTTGCCTAGCGACCCACTCAAGCGACGACTGCCGCAATCTTGTGCATGCCTGGCGCGGGAGTCGAGGGTGGATGGCGCCGAGTGCGTGGAGTCTGGGATCGCGGCGGGCTGGATGGGCTGGAAGGTGTGGGCTGGGGCGGAGGATTGCAGGGACGGCTGCTGGCTGCTGGAGAGGGCCGAGGGCTGCGTGGGCGCGGTGACTGGGGGTGTGAGGCGCGACACCACATGACGCACCACCTCCGGCGTCTTGAGAGGCTCGGCTCCCGATACCGAGAGGCCGCCGCCGCCGCCCACTGGTGACAAAGGCCCTCGACGCCGCCTTCGCCTCGGCGTGTCCTCTGAGGAAGAAGGAAAACAAACATGAACATCCAAGAATAGGCCACACACACACACACACACACACACACACACACACACACACACACACACACACACACACACACACAAACAGGGTCATTATTCCCACTTCAACAAGGAACTCCCATAATAATGAACAAAGATAACCTACGCTCTGAGGCGTCTCTGGTCTTATCCCAAACCACACAAACTGCAACAATGAGCCGAGAAAGAGGAGAAAGTTCAGCAGATACAAGAACACAAAGCACTTCTTGTCATACCAAAATTTCTGCATCAGTTCACAATCTACATTCACCACAAACCTTGCACCGTCCGAAACCTTTAGTCACCCAGCCAAGGCCGCTAACCTCACTCACTAACCTCCATCCTCCCTCATAAAGTCCCCAAACTCTTAACCATTGCTCCCAAACGAGTAATTTCACCCACACTCGTCTTCCCCGCCTTTGCTACGCCTCTGCCCACGGACATTACTCACACCGCCATCCTGCACGCACTCCCCACCCCTTCCCCTCCTCCCCTGCAAGACCCCCAGACCGCCCTCCCTCTCTACTCAGCGAGCAAAGGGCGAGGCAACAGGAAGAGGAAAAACAAAAGGCAGATCTTGTCTATTATTATCATTATTGTTTTTGCAGTTACATCATATACTTTGTACATTAAGGCAACACACACACACACACACACACACACACACACACACACACACACACACACACACACACACAGCGGCCTCGTGTGCGTGTGGGAGGTCGTGACCCTGAAGCAGCCATGAAAACCTATACCTGCAGACGCACACAACCTTCCCTGCCGCTCATATGTACGCTTCTGATAGCTGTGTGCACCCCTCATGACCCCTGCTGCCCACACACATACACACACACACACACACACACACACACACACACACACACACACACACACACACACACACACACACAAACACACACACACACACACAGGCGCCACCACGGAGCCAAACTGTCGCCCAAATATCACACTGCTATAATTACCACAGTACAGACTAGTTCCTACACCTACACACACACACACACACACACACACACACACACACACACACACACACACACACACACACACACACACACACACACACACACACACACACACACACACACACACACCTAGCCATCCTTCTTCTACGCACGTTTTCAGTCTCTTAAAGCCAAAAACCAGCCTTCCCATGCCATCGTCTTTTATCTCACGCCTCTCCTTCGCTAATGTCCCCTCGTAAGGCGCCTCCTCCTCGAGCCCTTCACGCCTCATGATGTTCCCAACTCCGTGTCTTCCGTGTCTTGTCCTCCTGTTCCTCCATCAGCTCAAGCTCCTCTGAGTTCTAAAGCTTTTGGGAAATTTAAGCAGTCTTCCATTTTTCCTCAGTCAAAAATTTATGTTGTTCTTTCGGTATTAGAGATTGTTTTATGTCTCTTTCTTTCTCTCTCTCTCTCTCTCTCTCTCTCTCTGTGTTTGTCTGTCTGTCTGTCTGTCTGTCTGTCTGTCTCTCTTTCTCTCTCTCTGTCTGTCTGTCTGTCCGTCTGTCTCTGTCTGTCTGTCTGTCTGTCTGTCTGTCTGTCTGTCTGTCTGTCTGTCTGTCTCTCTCTCTCTCTCTCTCTCTCTCTCTCTCTCGTTTTACGGGGAATAAAGATGTCCAGTGAACCTGAACTAACACACACACACACACACACACACACACACACACACAGAGAGAGAGAGAGAGAGAGAGAGAGAGAGAGAGAGAGAGAGAGAGAGAGAGAGAGAGAGAGAGAGAGAGAGAGAGAGAGAGAGAGAGAGAGAGAGAGAGAGAGAGAGAGAGAGATACGTAAGCGGTAAGGAATCTGATATAAATAAACCAGGAAGAACATGGACTAGAAAAAAAAGAAGAAAAAGAAAAAAAAAAAAAGGTGAAAAAAAGTTAATCTCCTCAGGCCAGACATCTACTGCACACACGCCCGAGCCCCGTAGCGTAGTGTAGGCGGGCCGCGGGCGTGGGCGAAGGTGAGGGCGACAGGGACCTACGCCCACTAGGACCACCTGGCCTCGCACGCCCGCACAACGCCCATACTCAAGGTTTTGCGCGTCTTAGTGTGTGTGTGTGTGTGTGTGTGTGTGTGTGTGTGTGTGTTATGTAGTGTTAGTCATACACTTATCTGCCATCTCTCTCTCTCTCTCTCTCTCTCTCTTGGCTCGTTTCTTATCTGCTTGTGTTTTCTTTATAAAATTTTACGGTTTCATCAATTTTTCTTCTCTCCCCCCCCTCTCTCTCTCTCTCTCTCTCTTTAGCCTGACGGTGACGCAGACGAAGGGAAACAAGGCAGAACAAGACCACCACTCACGTACGCCCATTCCAATGTTTGCGGCGCCCGTTTCAAAGCCTTTATGAACCATTTGTATTTTTACCGCCAGTTTCCACGCCCCTCCCACGCCGCCACGCCCCCGCAGGTGACGGGGGCGTGGGGGGATGGGAGAATATTTTTATGACGTCGTGGGTCTCGTAGGTCCCTCACTGACGAAGGTTGTGATGAGTGTGCTGTGTTGTTTGTGTTGTGAATGAGTGTTGTAAGAATGTGTGGTGTGGTGTGGTGTGGGATGTGGTGTGGTGTGGTGGTTTTTGGGATGGTGTGGTGTGGTGTGGTGTGGTGTGGTGTGGTGTGGTGTGGTGTGGTGTGATGTGTTGTGTTGTGTTGTGTGGTGTGGTGTGGTGTGGTGAATTGTAATGTGATGGTGTGATGTTGTGTGTTGTGTTCTGGAGTGGTGTGGTGTGGTGTGGTGTGGGTTGTATTGTGGTGTGGTGTGGTGTGGTGTGGTGTGGTGTGTTGCGTCTAGTTTTGCTGTGTTCTTGTAGCTTGTTGAGGAAATAAGAGACTTGTGTTCTGTTTTAAGTTCATTTCACCACATTTTTTAAAGAGAAACTGAGAAAAAAGTAAGTTCATTATACTTTTATTATCTATGTAGCGATATTTAAGAGATGTAACACACACACACACACACACACACACACACACACACACACACACACACACACACACACACACAGTCTCTCCGTCTCCCTCTCTCTTTCATCCAATATTCTCTCCCCCCTGCGCCCCTTTCAGTCCCTATATCCTTTTTTATTACTGTTTTTCTTTCCCCACGTGTCTCTCCCCCTCACCTCAATCTGCCATCGTGGAAACAAAACACCAATAACAAAGCTCTTCAAATCTTCACAAATCTTGTTTTTACAGGCGATAAAATTAAGCACTGCAGGCGAAACGGAGAGAGAGAGAGAGAGAGAGAGAGAGAGAGAGAGAGAGAGAGAGAGAGAGAGAGAGAGAGAGAGAGTCGTGCCCTCTGACAGTACAGGTGAGTCAGGATTGTTTTGGGTGGAGGCAGGCAGGTGTGGTGTGGACAGGTAGGGGTGGAGGGTAGGTGTGTTGTTTTGGGAAGGTTTAGGGAGGGAGGGAGGGAGTGCGTACCACGTTTGGGCGGCGTAGACTTAAGGTGCAAGGTCAGAGGTACCGTTTTTTTCGGGGGAGAGGGATGAGGAAGGCAAGCGTGAGGAAGATCAAGAAAGGGAAAGGTGGAAGGAGAGAAAAAGATAGAAAACGGATAGTGGACGGATAGTGGATGGCGAGTAAAGGATTGTGGAAAGTTTGGGAAGGATCTGACAGTTGAGGAGTACGTAGGGAGGATCTTAAGGATGGCAGAGTAGCGTGGAAGGATAAGAGGTAAGTGAAGGAAAGAAAAGAGTGAAGGAGAGAAAGAGGAGTGTGCAGGAAGGAGGTGTGGGAAGGATCTGATAACCAACACGAATAACACCAGCCGGGACAAGACTTTGCCACACTCTTCTTCTTCTTCCTCCTCCTCCTCCTCCTCCTCCTCCTCCTCCTCCTCCTCCGTCAGATAGCATTCCTCGGATTGCTTCTTAAGGACCAATTTCTCTCCGACCTAAATCCCCTTAAACAACTTAGGATTTGGTCCAAGAGGCCTTTGTAAAAGAGTTTCAGAAGTTTTTGACACGAAATTGGCTTCTCGGTCAGAGGGACGTGAGGCGCGGGGGAGGACGGGAAGCCGGCGCCGTGAAGCCTCTCGCCTCCGCCATGTTGGTTTCCTTTTTACGAAACTCTCCATCCAGCAAAGCCTGGCCCGGGGCATGGGTGGCCGGGCCTCTGCTTAGCCTTATTCAGACTATAAATCCGTGCGAGGCCTGGCCGTGCTGGGGCGGCTGGCCGGCGGGAGATACGCTGGGGCCGGAGCTCGGGTTTGGGCGAGGCTTAACAGGATTATACTCTTTTATCAGCCTTAGCAGCCCTTTGAGCGGCCATACAGCGCGCGGCTCCGTAACGACACTAGTGGAACATGAAATTTCACCAAGGTCTCCCCGTGAATATACGAGCCACACGTCAGGCGAATCGTGTCGGGGCGTCGAGGCGAGGCTGGAGTTACGACGCCGGGCGGAGCAGCAGCAGCGGCGCGACGGCTGGCACGATCGCCCTGCGCCCCGCCATTAAGCCAGTACCAGCTGTGAGGAAGTGGGTGTGCACTGCTACATTGGGGTGTGGATTGCCTCTCCCCGGGGCGAGCCAGGTGGCGAGGCGCCGGGACTGTCCAGCCTCTACCTGAGTAACACCACGCAAGGCCGAGCCGCCCCCTAAGGCTAGGACACCCACCTAGCGACGCTCCCCGGCACTGGACACACGCCCACGCCACTCAAACCTGTCCGTGCTTCACACACACACACACACACACACACACCAGCCATTCTACTGAGTACCCTTGCTGTGCGTTGCTTGCAGTTCATCCAGTGAGGGAGCTGCACACACGTGGAAACACAACAAAATCTCGACTGTGGTGTTCGTGTGACTGAAGCAAACAAGCGCACCCAACCGAGCATTGCCCACTGACTGTGGACAACAAACACGTGTAGAAAAATCCGAGTTAACTGCTGAAGCACTGCACTGCCCTCATGTCGGCGTCTCCTTCCCCACCACCGTCCCCGCAAACACGCCCCACTTTTTTCATGGCAACGCGATACTGTTTTTCCCAGAGCGCGGAGGCGGTGAAGGGGAGGCATGAATGGGATGTCTGTGAATGGACCGCCCGGGGAGAAGGTCGGCATGGAGAGGGCCGCGCGCTCCTCCTGTTAAGCCCCCTGGTACTTGGATTCAACGGGCCATGTGCACCCAGGCGAGCTCGTCCATGCCACGTTAAAAGGAGAAAAAGACACAGCTGCGCGGCTACCTCAGCACTGCACTCCTGGCGGGTCCTGACGGGTCTTGGTGGGTCTTATGGCATGGCGGTCCCCTCGATTCATGCAAGTGTTGAATGTGACGTGCGGGTGGTGGCGGCAAGTGTTGGGTACGCCTTAATGTTTTATCGTCGTTGTGAACATGTCTCCCTCTCTTCCTCATCCTCCTTGTAAAGTTCTTTCTCCTGCACTGTGATTGTGGGTGTGGCAGAGGTCGCGGCGGCACTGGGAGCCTTTCCGGGTAAACACAGCTGGCAGGGATGTGGTCGCCGGTCACTCTCAAGCACCACGCAGCTCCCCAGGAATAGTCCTCTCTTGTCGTTGGTGGCTGATGACGACAACGAGGGGAGGGGAGGGGAACGCTCCTCCAAAATAATCAAGTGAGTGTAAAGGGCGAAATCAGCTTCCCGTTTACACAAGGCTGCCGTCAGTGTGTTATTCCGCCTGGTTGTATTGCGTTACGCTGAGTGTGTGTGCCACTGTACTTAGCCGTGATGCATGTTGTCTTACAGCCTCGTGCAGCCTCGCGCAGCCCACCCCTCTCTAATTTCCATGATTTAATACGTTTTCAACACACTTCGTACGGATTGAGCATCGTCAGGTACAATACACAAGAAGAAACATTGTCCAACATTAAGTGGGGAAAATAAAACATAACACTTCTGTACATCCGCTATCGTGAATCAGACTTCGAGATTACAGAACGGAGTATAGCGTGAAGGACTTCTGGTGACGAGTACACGTGACGCCCTTCCGTCCCTGTGACGCGTGTTGTGACGTGTCAGTTGAACGCGCGTGGTTTGTGGTGCTGCAGTGGGGGAATCTGCTCGCCACTCCAGGAATGTTTTGATCTGAAACACTGCCTAAACTGTCCAACTTGTGAACCGAAGTTGGGAGTTGGAGGCTTGTGTGTGTGTGTGTGTGTGTGTGTGTGTGTGTGTGTGTGTGTGTGTGTGTGTGTGTGTGTGTGTGTGTGTGTGTGTGTGTGTGAGCGGCCAGGTATAGCGATGATGTGGCTATTTTATCATCAAGGTGTGACAGGTAAGAGTGGCAAGGTGTAGTCTGAACCACATTCTTTCCCCTGAAGCCACACCCTCGCCTACACGCACACACACACACACACACACACACACACACACGATCTAGGACAGCATCAACGCACACAGGAGCAGAACTGAGCATCTTATCTCACTGCCACGCCCCCTCTGAGCCACTTATGTGCTACATGGAAGCTAGACAAAACACACACACACACACACACACACACACACACACGCAATAATGATCTCCGTCTCTAGTGAAAGCCAACTCGTATCTTATCAAGCTTAATGACATGTATGAATATTGATTAGTTCGTCCGTGTTTTAATAATGAGGAAGTACAGTACAAATATATCAGTATCGTACCTCCACTTGTATATCTTCTCCTTTAATTCACTTACTAATTCCCTTTTCCTCTTCTTCTTCTTCTTCTTAATCTTCTTTTCACTCACTAATTCCCTTTTCTTCTTCTTCTTCTTCTTTTTTCTAATCTTTTCGTGTATTTTCTTTCTTTTGTAAAGTTAATAAATAAAAATAAAAGTAATCCAGGTTTATCATTGTTTTTTTTTTTTCAGCCTTTATATTGTCTTTTTATTCGGAAACTCTCTCTCTCTCTCTCTCTCTCTCTCTCTCTCTCTCTCTCTCTCTCTCTCTCTCTTGATCTCCACCAACTTGTCTAAATGCCTCACAATTATTATCTATTTTTTATTCTTTCCTATGATAAAGAAATCTCTCTCTCTCTCTCTCTCTCTCTCTCTCTCTCTCTACCAACTTGTCTAAATGCCTCATAACTGTCATCTATCTTTATTCCCTCCTATGGTACCTAAATGTAAGCGACTATTTACCTTTCGTTAGTCTACCTCGTCATTCAGTCCTATTACAATCTCACCTTCATCATCACCATCATCATTATCATCATCATCATTTTCTTGACGTAATTGGATGTTGTTCTAGTTCTATTATTATTTTCTTTAAGTGGTTGATGTAATTTAGTTCCATCTATCTTCTACAATCAGGAATCGTTGTCTTTTGAACCCTTTTCTGTCTAAGTTTTACCTGTCTATATCTTTCCTTATTACCTGTCCTTGTTTTACCTTTTTTTTCTGTACCTGTTCTTGTTTTACCTGTCTATACCTTTCCTGTTACCTGTCCCTGTTTTACCTGTCCCTGTTTTACCTGTCTATACCTTTCCTGTTACCTGTCTTCTTCTTTACCTGTCCCTGTTTTACCTGTCTGTACCTTTCCTGTTACCTGTCTTCTTCTTTACCTGTCCCTGTTTTACCTGTCTGTACCTTTCCTGTTACCTGTCCCTGTTTTACCTGTCTATACCTTTCCTGTTACCTGTCTTTTTCTCCACCTGTCCCTGTTTTACCTGTCTGTACCTTTCCTGTTACCTGTCTTTTTCTTCACCTGTCCCTGTTTTACCTGTCTTTACCTTTCCTGTTACCTGTCCATCCTAAAGTGGTTAAGGCGCACATAACACCCGTTGCTTAGTACTCGTAATGTAAAGCCGCCATTAGTTCCCGATCCTGTTAGTCTTTAAATACTCACTAAAGAGGACAGAGCGGGACTAAATCACGTGAAAGTTGCTCCCGCCACCTCCACTCCCGATGCTCTTTTGTTTCCGTGCTGTTTTTTCGTCTTTTTTTTTTTTCTTGTCTCGTAAGTTTTCAGCAGTGGCGTGATTTATTTGAGGGTTCTGTGATTTTTTTTTCTTTTCGTTTTTGGTTCTTGTTTTGGAAGGTTCGTGTGCCTGTGAGTGAGTCATTTGGTGCTTCCCTCGTTCTCGTATCTAATTTGAAGCTGAGAGTGAATCAATTGGAGCTTCATTCATTGTGGTGCGCGATTCGAAGTTTAGGAAAGCAAAAATTAAATGATAACTGATTTAATCCCCTTCAGTACCATGCAGCGTTTTCTTATTCATTCTGCTTTTTATTTGGTGATTCTATACAGCTTCAGAAACTTATGTGGGGATTAAAATAGTGAAGACTCTGGCCATTAATCTTTTGACCTCCTAATTCAAATAAAATCGTCTAATCGGAGCGAAAACTCAAGGTAAAATTGTGTCCCAGTACCGACGTTAATTTATTCATGTATACGATTTTGAAGATTCATATACCCAGTAGTGAATCATTTAGTGCTTCGCTCACCTCCATTCCGTGAGTGAAGCTTCGGTCAGCAAGCAGTGAATAATTAATCCCTTTAGTACCATGATGCGTTTTTATATTCATTCTGCTTACTACTTGGTGAGTTTATACAGCTTTAGAAACTCATGTGGGGATTAAAATAGGGAAGACTCTGGCCTTCAATCTTCTGACCTCCATAGACCCTTCCTAAAATAAAATGGTCTAATCGTACACAAAACCCATGGTAAAAATGTGTCTCAGTAATGGAGTTAATTTATTCATGTATACAATTTTGAAGATTCATATATCCAGTAGTGAATGATTTAGTGCTTCGTTCACCCTATTCTCAGAGTAAAGCTTCGGCCAGTAAGCAGTGAACCATTAAGCGCTTCATTCGTTTACAGGTTAACGGATGTTTTACTCGCTCAAGTTACGTGGCAAACTTCCTTCATTAAAGAACAGACTGAGCGATTCGACGAGGCCAGCAACCACCTTTCCTCTTTCCCCTCCTTCCCCTCTTTCAAAAAGCGTTAATTAGGTCAAGTCATTACCCTAACTACCCTCCTTCAGACTTAAAGGCAATTAGTGATGGAGTAATTAGGTCAGCATCTTTATGTCGTGACCCTTCGCTTCTATAACTTTGGGGTAATTATTCACGTCATTTCATCACATCCTTCCTTTCTCCTCCTCCTCCTCCTCCTCCTCCTCCTCCTCCTCCTGCCTTAATAGATTAGAAGTAATTAGATTAAGTCAACAAACCCGGGTATTTGGGTCAACTAAGTAAGCATCTTCTTCCCTACTGCCCCTCTTCTTTAATTTGGCTTCAAGGGCACTCACTCGTCTGATCAAATGACGCAAAAAAAAGAAGCTTCTATCAACACGAGCAGTAAATCGCCCTTAGCTGCACCGAAAGACTCGCCAGCGCAGATCCAAACACAGATAGGAGGTCTTCTAATATTTATCCACTCTCTGATTCACTTCATAAAACTCAATATTCAATTCGGCGTCGTATTTTCGTCTTTCACTTTTATTTTTTCCTACTTTGTTTGTCCTTTGCTTTTTTTTTTCTTTTTTTTCAATGGGGTGTTTTTGGTTTTCTTCTTCGCTTTCATGTTGTTATTTTTCTTTTTACTTTCATTTTCCTACTTTTTTCCTTTTTTTCAGTTTTTTTTCCATTTTTTTTGTTTTCATGTTCTTTTCTTTTCATTTTCATTTTTTTTTGCTTTTCTTTCCTTCGCTTTTTTTTCAATGGGGTGTTTTTGTTCTTATCTTCACTTTCATGATGTTAGTTATTTTTCTTCTTTTCACTTTCATTGTTCTATTTTTCCTCTTCGTTTTTTTTTTTCAAAGTGGTGTTTTTTGTTTTCATTTTCGTTTTCATGTTTAGTTTTTTTTTTTTTTACTTATATTTTCCTATTTTTCCCGTTCGTTTTTTTTCAAAGTGGTGTTTTTTGTTTTCATTTTCGTTTTCATGTTTATTATTTTTTCATTTTCATTTTCTTGCTTTTCTTTCCTTCGTTTTCTTCAATGAGGTGTTTTTGTTTTTATCTTCACTTTCATGTTTTTTTTTCTTTTCATTTTTAATTTCCTGCCTTTTTTTTTTTTTTTTTTTCAAAGTGGTGATTTTATTTTCATCTTCATTTTCGTGTTGTTAATTTTCCAAAAGATTTTCTAGTTTTGATTTTCTCTTTTTCCTCCTTCGTTATGTTTTGTTTTTCTTTTTATTTACAAATGCCAAAGTTTCTTCTATCTATCTAGTTATTCGCTCTTATGTTCTTAGTCACTTTCCAAACAGTTTTCTAATTTAATCTCTTTTACTTTCTTTATGTTCTGTTTTTTTAAATTCACAAATGCCAAAGCTTCTTATATCTATTTAGTTCCTCGTATTGGTGTGTCTTTAATCTTCATTTCACTTTATTTTTCTTCGTTTTCCTCTTCCATCTCCACCGTTGTTTTCCTCGTGTTCTATTTCCATCTTCACTTCCGTCTATTTCCACATCATTTCTGAAAAGCTGTGTTCTTTTTTTATTTCTGCTTCCGTCTTCTTCGTCTCCTCTAGATTGGCATTCTATTTTTACCTTCGCTCTCCTTCTCTTTCTCGTTATTTCCTCGATTCCCTTTCCTTATTTGTTCTTATTTTTCCTCTCTCCTCTTTATTTCAGTGGTGGAATTATGTATATGTATATTTTTTTTTCACTTTTGATGTTTTTCGTCGTCTTCCTCATTACTTTCAAATGTTGCTATTTTTTTTTCCATTTCTTTCTTCTTCCTCATTTCGTTCTAAGAGGTATTTTTTTCTGTTTATTTTTCCATGTCCACTTTCGTACTTTTCCTCATCATTACCGTACACTCCATGCATCAACTCTCTCTCTCTCTCTCTCTCTCTCTCTCTCTCTCTCTCTCTCTCTCTCTCTTTCACACATTTCTCCTACGGACTTTACTTTCCTCACATTCCGTGGATCAAATATCTCTCTCACTCTCTTTATCCCTCTTTCCATCTCCCTCTTTATCTCTCAATTTCTTTACCCATGTTCCCGTTCCTCTATCTATTTATCCATTCGCCACAACGGACATTACCTCGCTCGTATTTCGCATGCAAGACATTTTTACGTAGCGGGAGGAATTTCGCAGCGACAGAATATTCCTCGACTCGACATAAAAACAAAAACTTTTCGAACATTCACTTTACAAGTTTTCCATTTGGACACACGGCGCGCTGCCCAGCCTGCCACGCGCCGCTTTCTCGGGATTACTGCAATGTGTTTCTCCGTGTTTTGTACAGTACACAGGCCCCTCCCCCAACACACACACACACACACACACACACACACACACACACACACACTCTCTCTCTCTCTCTCTCTCTCTCTCTAAAACACAAACACAAAACTATATATTAATTCTGCCTGGTTTATTTTTATCGGATTCCTTTACTTTCTCTCTCTCTCTCTCTCTCTCTCTCTCTCTCTCTCTCTCTCATAGTGGTTCCCCTCCCTCACTTAACCTTCCTCTGCCTGTCTGTCTGTCTTTGTCTGTCTGTCTGTCTGTCTGTCTGTCTGTCTGTCTGTCTATCTATCTATCTATCTCAGTGCTTTCCCTCCCTACTACCTGAATAACTCGTGACACGCAGCAATTCTCTTTGGCTTACAAATAGGCGTGTCAAACAAAATGGCAGCGAGTGTTGCAGTGACGCGGGCTGAAGACAATCAAATTACTGCCAAAATAAGGAAGGTGTGAAATTTAGCTTGTATAGATGAAAAAAAAAGGATTATTTATGTATGAGAGAGAGAGAGAGAGAGAGAGAGAGAGAGAGAGAGAGAGAAGCCAGCGAGCGAGGAAGTTTAGCTTAAAAGGAATAAAAGTTTCGTCTTCCTACACTTTACACACAAAACTTCGCGGGACTTAACATTCGCTTCAGCCAACTTACTTCCCCGCCAAAACTGCTTCTGTAATTCCGAGTCTGTGTGGAATGTGGAGCAACACCCATTGTAATAATAATAACAGTTGTTGTAGTAGTGGTAGTGGTATTTTTTTTATAGTGGTAGTAGTGGTGGTAGTAGTAGTGGTGGTGGTGGTAGTAGTAGTGCTAGTAGAAAAAGAAGAAGAAGAAGAAGAAGAAGAAGAAGAAGAAGAAGAAGAAGAAGTAAGTAGTAGTAGTAGTAGTAGTAGTAGTAGTAGCAGTAGTAGTAGTAGTAGCAGTAGTAGCAGTAGTAGTGGAATTTCCCTCTTCATACTTGCAGGAAATTTGTTATAGTCTTATCTATTCACTTATTTTCCTCCTTTTTTTTTTTTTTTGCTGGTATTACAGTTTCAAGTTTCCTTCTTCCCCTCTTTGATGCATAAATGATGAGGCAGTGGGGAAAAAAAGGAAACTCAGAGGCGCCATCCCTCTTCTTTTTTTCTTTTCTTTTTTTTCACACTTTTCATCTTCATCCCTTCCTTCTACAGTCTCCTACAGAAAAACCTCCATCATGCTAAGTCTTTCCACTGCTTTTTACTTTCTTTTCTTTCCACTTTTCACTTCTTTCATCCATCATTTCATTTCTACGTTCAATTTTCACATTCACTCTCTCTCTCTCTCTCTCATTTTCTGCTGTTTCTACTTATTTTCTTACTCTTCTATTTCCACTTATCACTTATCCCCTTCTTTATCATCTTATTCCCATTTCCCAGTACCACATTTCTCCTCTTCACTATTCACTTCATCAATTTCCACACACACATTCTCTCTTTTAAAACTCCCTCTTCTGTTTCCACATACCCCTTATCTCCTCCTTTTATCACCTCATCTCCATCTCCCAGCTTCCTATTTCTCCTCATCTTGCCTGCCCAATATCCACACACTCCCTCCATCCCTCCCTCCCTCTCTCTCTCCCTTAGACTTTCTCCTGTTTCCACTTTCCACTTATCTCCACCTCATGTTACACTCCCTAGCACTCCAAACTTTCCTCACTCCTCACTGCCGCGACATTCCCCACTGCTTACCTCTTCTCCTACCCCAGGGCGCGAGTCCTTCCCCTGGGGACTCACTAACGAGGGTCAGGAAGCACCTCCACTTAGAATTCCCCAGCAGAAGTGAAGGAAGTAGTAGTAGTAGTAGTAGTAGTAGTAGTAGTAGTAGTAGTAGTAGTAGTAGTAGTAGTAGTAGTAGAAGACGAAGGGGAATAAACAATAATAGCAGAAGAAATAGGAAGAGACGGAAGAAGAGATAGATCCCCAACAGGAATGGACGAAGAAGGAGGAGGAGGAGGAGGAGGAGGAGGAGGAGGAGGAGGAGGAGGAGGAGGAGGAGGAGGAGGAGGAGGAGGAGGAGGAGGACCACACATCAAGGGGAAGACCCAAATAGCTCACTTACCCCAGAACTCAAGACGTTGGAGAAACATGGTCCTGTTGTAGGCGCAGCTGGTGGCCATGACGGAGGAGAGGCAGGAGGAGGGTGTCACACGCTCGCGGATTTATGCTCTAAGCTTCCAAAGGACCGGCGAAGCTTCTGGCATGTTAGCTTCACCTTTCTGTACGAAGCTAAACTTATTCTCTTTTGTTTCTTTTTCTCCCAGTTTGTCTGTCTCTGTTTCCCTCTCTCTCTCTCTCTCTCTCTCTCTCTCTCTCTCTCTCTCTCTCTCTCTGTCTCCTTTGCTTTGTCTCTTCACAAACACACAGATTTCGTTGTCGTGCAAGTTGTAATCTCGTGTTTTCTCTTTTTCCCACTCGTTACAGAAAGGTTCTTGTGTTCTGATGATGATAATAGCACATTTTTATCCACACGAATACCTCACACATACTCACACATACACACACAAACACAGACACGCAAACTACTGCACAAACGCAAAAATCTGGTATATTTTCGTCAGTGTTGGGAAGACTTAAGCTCATATCAAACAATCCATTCCCTGAAGACCTTATCGCGTAGAAAACAGTATCGCTTCAGTCCGTTTTTCTTCAACATTTTGTCTTGCTGTCTCTACAAAACACTGGTGGAAGTTATCTGGCTTTCAAGTGGTTTTATGACGCTAGAGAGAATATGTTAGGAATTCTGCATCATCAACAAGAGAAACAACACTAAAACAACGAATAAGCCTTCAGTGGAAGTTATCAACCCTTTCAGCACTGGGACGCATTTTTACCATGAGTTTTTGGTACGACTAGACAATTTTATTTACATTAAGAAGGATCTATGGAGGTCAGAAGATTAATGGCCACAGTTTTCACAATTTCAATCCCCACATAAGTTTCTGAAGCTGTATAAAATCCCAAAATAGTAACCAGAATGAATATGAAAGCACGTCCCAGTATTGAAGTGGTTAAATTGTTTCCCATGAGTGCTTTCATGATTCTAGTGTGAGTGTAACATTCTGCATCCCCAATACGAAGAAAAATAACGATAGAAACTCCGAGTAATTATTCAAACTCTGGAAATAGTGTTGGCAGAATGACGCGTCTACAAATACAGTCCTTGGTCAGAGACGCGTTGGGCTCATTGACTAACTACAGACTGTGAGCTGGAGAAAGATTTTACGCCATCAATATGAAAAATAAATAAAAAAACACGGATATAAAGAGTTATGTTATATGTAGCATTTTAAAAACATACCTTATAAGAGAATGACGCTTTAAAGAATACATGCCTTCGTTAAAAACACGTATGGGTAATCACTCCACTGCAAATTGGGAGTTTAAGAAGGAGTTTTCACCATCAATACGAGAACAACAACAAAAAACACGAAATTCTACGTGGCTTAAAAAAAAAAACAGTCATAATAAGAGAATGACACTTATAAAAACACACTTCTTAAAAAAAAAAACACGTAAGGGTGATCATTCCACTGTTCAATGGGTGTTTAAGAAGGATTTTGAACCATCAATACGAAAAAAAAAAAAAAAAAAAACAAGAAATATCATGTACATGGCTTAAAAAAACAGTCATAATTAGAGAATGACAAGTATAAAAACACACTTCTTAAAAAAAAAAAAACAAGTATGGGGAGTTTAAAGAGTTTTCATCATTAATACGGAAAAAAAACAATAAAAAAACAATAAATACCATGTACGTGGCTTAAAAAAACTGTCATAATAAGAGAATGACATGTATAAAAACACACTTCTTAAAAAAAAAAAAAAAACACGTATGGGTGATCATTCCACTGCTTAATGGGAGTTTAAGAAGCATTTTGGACCATCAATAAAAAAAATAAATAAAATACTGAAAACACAAAATACCATAAACGTGGCTTAAAAATAAGGTCCTAATAAGAGAATGACGTAAAAAAATCTAAAAAAAAAGCATAATACGAGTTTAAAGAAGAATTTTTCACCACCAATACAGGAAAAAAAAAAAAAAAATAGGCATAATACCATATACGTGGCTTAATAAAACAGTCCAAATAGGAGAATTACACATAAACACACGTCTCAAAACACACACACACACACACACACACACACACACACACACACACACACACACACACACACAGACACACACGTAGAGGCGATCATTCTACTACACAATATGGGAATTTAAGAAAGATTTTGGACCATCAATGAGAAAAACACCACGAAATTATCTATATAGCTTTAGAAAACTCCTTATTAGAGAATGACACACAATAAACACACGCACGTAGAGGTGATCATTCTACTACACAATATAAGAATTTACGAAAAATTTTGGACCATCAATATAAAAAAAACACGAAATTATCTATATAGCCTAAGAAGACTCCTTATCAGAGAATGCCACATAAAACACACACACACACACACACACACACACGTAGAGGTGATCATTCTACTGCACAATATGGGAATTTAAGAGACTTTGGACCATCAACACGAAAAAAAACACGAAATTATCTATATAGCTTAAGAAGACTCCTTATCAGAGAACACACACAAAAACACACATAAAAAACACGTAGAGGTGATCATCCCACGAGAGACAAGAGTGGAGGGGGAAACTTGATAATGTAACTGCTGGTCTCTTGCCGCTGTGTGACGCAAGGCAGCACAGCACAGCACGGGCCCTTTGTGTGAGCGGCTGTGTTGCTTTTTGTCCTACACACCACTGGGCAGCTCGCGTGTTTGTTCATGATAGCGAGAGGAACACTGCGCCACTCTTCGGCAGAGACAAGAGTGGTGACGTCAGTGGTGTGTCGCCGCAGCCTACCACCACCACCACCACCACCACCGCCATCACCACCTCCACCACTACCGATTCCCAGGGACGCAGTAACAAGAAACGGTGTGGCTATGCATGCTGTGACGAGCGATGGTGTGACAATGGGTGCTGTGACTATTATAGGAATGCTGTGACAAGGGATGCTGTGACTAGAGACGCTGTGACTATTGTAGGGATGCTGTGACTATTATAGGAATGCTGTGACTTGGATTGCTATGACTAGAGACGCTGTGACTAGGATTGCTGTGACTAGGAATGCTGTGACAAGAGATGCTGTGACTAAGAATGATGTAACGAGGAATGCTGTGAGTCTTGGGGTGCTGTGACTAGGAATGCTGTGATTAGGGACGCTGTTACTTTGGGTGCTGTGACTATTATGGAAATGCTGTGACAAAGGACGGCGTAACAAAGGATGCTGTGACAAGAAATGCTGTAACTATGGATGCTGTGATTAGGAATGCTGTGACGATAGGTGAGGTGACTATTATATGAAAGCTGTGACTAGGGACGTCGTAATAAAGGGACGCTGTGACTGCAGATGCTGTGACAAGGGACGCTGTGACAAGGAATGCTGTGAAGGGTGCTGTGACACTTATAGGGATGCTGTGACTAGGGCAAGACTGAAAACAAACCCCGTAACGCATTAAGATCGTAACAAGGGATATGGTAACCAGGAAAGACGCATAACAAGGGGAAACCTTCACGAAAGAGACCCGTAACGAAGGAAAGCCGTAACAAGAGAGCCAAATGAGGGAAAAACCGTAACAAGGGGAAAACTGTAACCATGCAAAAGAGGGGAAAATTTAACGAGAAAAGACCGTAACGAGGGGAAAGCCAAAAGCAGGAGTCCGTAACAAGGGGAAAAAGTGACGCATAAAGACCGTAACGAGGGAAAAATGACGAATAAAGGCCGTAACGAGGGAAAAAATGACGAATAAAGGCCGTAACGAGGGGAAAAAGTGACGAGTAAAGACGTAACAGAGGGGAAAAAGTGACGAGAAAAGACCGTAACAGAGGGGAAAAAGTGACGAGAAAAGACCGTAACGAGGGGAAAAGCCGTAAGAGGGGAAACCGTAACAAGGGGAGGCCGTAACGCAGCGCTGTTCACCTCCACATGGGAGTTACGGCTCAATAACAGTGCAGCGGAGGACTCAAGGTTACACAGCCACGCACAAAGGGAACGTCTCTGCCTAGAAATATGTCCTCAAAAATGGTTCTTTTCTCGCATACAATCCATTTTTCCCCTGTTTCCCTTTCTTTCTCTCTCTACAGTCCCCCTCCCTCTCTCTCTCTCTCTCTCTCTCTCTCTCTCTCTCTCTCTCTCTCTCTCTCTCTCTCTCTCCCGGAACATTCAGAACTTTCTACTTCTATTCCTCCTCCTCCTCCTCCTCCACCTCTTCCCCTCCCTCCACACAAAATACTTTCTTTCTCTACCTTCTCCCCCCTCCACCCGTTTCTCTTCCTCTTCTTCCTCTTCTCTCTTTCATCTAAATTCTACCAAACTCTCATCTACTTCATCTACTCCATCTTCTTTCATCTAAACTTCATCTTCACCATCTGTTATCCACTCTCTCCCCTCTCCATCCCTTTTCTTATTTTCTTCTTCCTCTTCTCTCTTTTATCCAAATTCTACCAAAATTCTTCTACTTCATCTACTCCATCTTCTCTCATCCGGACACCATCATCTTCACCATCCTCTTATCTAGACCCTCTCCCTCTCCACCCTTTTCCTTCTCTCTTCTTCCTCTTCTCTCTTTGATCCAAATTCTACCAAAATTCTTCTACTTTCTTCTTCTTCTCTCATCCGGACACCATCATCTTCACCATCCTCTTATCTAGACCCTCATAAACACCTTTTTTTTTTTCCATTTTTTCATTTCTTACTATTTCTAACTAAATTCTCCAAAACTCACTTCACTTTCACCATCTTCTCATGCATCATCCTCACCTCACTTTTTATCCACACTTCTCTCATCTCCACCATTCTCCTTTATCCGAACCATCCTGAGCCACACACACCGCCCAATACTGCCCACCACCACCACCCACCACCACACCACCACACACCACCGCCAGCTTGCTCTCTCATCCTGTTGTGGCCATCATCCTTAACACACATCGGCCGCCTCACGCCCCTCCATCACACCTGCTGCTGGATACCCAAAGTTCAGATGAAGAAAGGTATATTTAGTGAAGAAAATGCTGCTACCATCGCCAAACACCACCAATAGCAACAGTAGTACGTTAGGTTAGGTTAGTCTATTTTGTATCTATCTTATTCTTTTTTTTTTTTTTTTTTTTTTTTTACTGATTTTCATATTGATTTGTTATTCATTTTCATTAGTTGTGAGTCTCGTGGGTTCTTGCAGCTTCCCAAATTAAGCCTTTATCTATTTTCTTTTTCATTTCAATAGTTGTTTACATCTACGTCGTGAACAAAACAGTAAAACACACACACACACACACACACGTACACCCGCTTCCCTCCTCCTCTCCCCGCCCACACACACGCGATACGAGACCCTGTAATGACGTAATAAAACTAATACACGAGATAACAGTTTCATCAAAGGCTCGTTTTTAGTACCTTGTCTCCAGCGATGCCTTCAAACACCATCAAGACTTTCAACTTCAGCCCCAAGACAGGGACCACTTTCACAAACACTTCAGCAACATCCCTAGCTTACGCCCACAGCACCAGCGACGCAGGAGGAGGAGGAGGAAGAAGAAGAAGAAGAAGAAGAAGAAGAAGAAGAAGAAGAAGAAGAAGAAAAAGAGAAGGAGATGAAGAAAAAAAAAGAGGATGAGGATGGGGATGAGGATGAGGATGAGGAGGAAGAAGAGAAGGAGAAGAAAGAAGCTACAATGAATAATATACGGGGTTTTGAAGGGTGTTTCCATGATCCCAATGAAAGCTTAACACAGATTCAGCAACATTATTGGGAAAAACAACCACGGGAGGCTGAGTAATCGCGTCTGTGACCTTTGGAAATACTCATAACAAGAGTCCAAAGTGTTTCACAAGGCCGTGGTGTGAGATCAAGAGTGGCTCGTTTAGCATCCAATGAGAGAAAAGGAGGGAAGAGTTAATGTGAACGAAGACATGGGAAATACAGAACAGAGAAACTCACCCATGTTAACCTAACCTAATGTAACTTTAACCCCTTCAGTACTGGGGCACATTTTTACCTTGAGATTTGTGTACGATTGGACCATTTTATTGACATTAGGATGGGTCTATGGAGGTCAGAAGATTAATGGCCACAGTCTTCACTATTTTAACCCCACACAAGTTTCTGAAGCTGCATAAAATCCCGAAATAGTAAGAAGAATCAACATGAAGGGGTTAAACTAACATAACCTAAAGGAAAAAAAAAAAGTGAAAAGCCAAGAATGTATTAAAACTTCGATTAAAGAAAAAAATAATAAAAACAAGATGAAATTAAGGAAAGAAAAGAATAGAAGCGAAAACAAGGCAAAAGGAAAGTCAGGACAAAGAAGAAGCGTGAAAATAAATAGCGTAAAGAGAAAGGGTGGAGGAGATAAAAGTGAAGATAGAGAGGAGTGAAAATAAAAGCCTCGTTAATGGAAAGAAAATAAAATAAGATAAAGGTTTTGAAAGCGAAATGCGTAAAAAAAAGGAGAGAGAGAGAGAGAGAGAGAGAGAGAGAGAGAGAGAGAGAGAGAGAGAGAGAGAGAGAGAGAGAGAGAGAGAGAGAGGTTAGTTTAGGTTGGATTAAGTTACGTTAAGTTAAAATCTAAGGTATTTACTGTTTAATTTCGTTAGATTAAGTTAAGTTAGGTTAAATTAAGTTACCTTGAATTTTATAGCATTCCCTGTTTCTCCTCGATCCTGACTGGACTATCTGAACCCACAAAGACACGATCCGAACCCATTACTACACTACTCAATCCCACAAAGAGAGAATCTGAACCTGAAACTGCACTACTAGATTCCACAATTCTACATAATCTCACGATCCCATGAAGATCAAAGCAAAGTGTGTGTGTGTGTGTGTGTGTGTGTGTGTGTGTGTGTACACACACACACACACACACACACACACACACACACACACACACAGTTTTCCACCACGAGCCTAAAATATTTCCGAAATTAGCCCTCTCTCTCTCTCTCTCTCTCTCTCTCTCTCTCTCTCTCTCTCTCTCTCTTACCGTCAACATACAATCTCTTCCCCTCGTGTGTGGTTAAAGGAGTTGAACCCTTTACACCCCTCCTCTCTTCCTCTCCCCTCACTCCTCTTTCCCTCTCCCCTCACCTTCTTTTCCCCTCACCCCTCTCCCCTCACCCCACTCACTCTCCAGTGGGCCAGATCAACAAAGGAGAGGAGAGGGGAAAGGGAAAAGAGGGGTAGGATGAATATGAATGAGGGGAAAGGTATGAGGGAAAAAACAGGCAGAGATTGGAAAAGAAAAGGGATAAAGAGGAAGAGTATTAAGATAAGGGAAGAGGAAGAGGAGAGAGAGAGAGAGAGAGAGAGAGAGAGAGAGAGAGAGAGAGAGAGAGAGAGAGAGAGAGAGAGAGTAATGGGCAGCCTCACACCTGGTCCTACACACGCTTAATGAGGCTGAGAGCTCTGTAATTAACGCTCCCTCTCACCTGTGTCAGAGAGGTAAAGGTAAGTGCGCTCTCTCTCTCTCTCTCTCTCTCTCTCTCTCTCTCTCTCTCTCTCTCTCATTTACTCACTCATTTGACTCATGCCATTTCTTGTGACGGTTCTATGAGTCTCTCTCTCTCTCTCTCTCTCTCTCTCTCTCTCTCTCTCTCTCTCTTCATATTTCCTTTCTTTTTTATCGCTTTTTCTCTCCTTCTCTTCTATCTTTATTGCTTCTTTTGGAGGAGGAGGAGGAGGAGGAGGAGGAGTGGA
The DNA here is from genome assembly GCF_017591435.1 of Portunus trituberculatus. NCBI lineage: Eukaryota > Metazoa > Arthropoda > Malacostraca > Decapoda > Portunidae > Portunus > Portunus trituberculatus. The sequence continues at coordinate 1,823,171 of NC_059278.1, forward strand.
AGCAAAGATGGCAGTAACGAACTAAACTTTACCATTAATCACGCATGTAATTCTCCTCCTCCTCCTCCTCCTCCTCCTCCTCCTCCTCCTCCTCCTCCTCCTCCTCCAATACCTCTCTTTCCTTCATCATTTCCATCAACACCACCAATAGTCCATTAATTCAACCACCACCACCACTACCACCACCACCACCTTCACTTCCACAGCCCATCAACACAGCTACACTCACGCCCATTCCCAGACGCCGCCCACGCCCCCAGAACAAAGTGGGCGTGCTGAGAATTTACATACACAATGCAAAGGCTTCCTAAAATGCACACTGGTAAACTTTCATACGTACAGGCGATAGTGTGTGTGTGTGTGTGTGTGTGTGTGTGTGTGTGTGTGTGTGTGTGTGTGTGTGTGTGTGTGTGTGTGTGTGTGTGTGTGTGTGTGTGTGTGTGTGTGTGTGTTAGAATGAGCAACACCTTACTAGTGCATATGCAAATTAGCACTCAGGTGAGGCAGGCAGGTGAGCTACGCCCATACGAGGAGGAGGAGGAGGAGTAGGAGGAGGAGGAAGAGGAGGAGGAGGAGGAAAAAGAGGTACAAACTAAGACCACAACTTTTTTTTTCCTCATAACAGTAAAAATGGGGAAACATGAAAATGACTGGTGATAAGCAACCCACGCCCTCCCACGCCCACACACACCCACTCCAGCACTAGAACACATCCTCCTTTAGCCTTTCATGCATTTCACCCTCAACTTTTTCCTCTACTAACAAATTTTCCCCTTTTTCCCCTCCCTCTTTCAACTCAGCCACATTTCCACTTGTCTCACTCGTCTGATAACAAGATTCTTAATTAAAACCCTAAATTCTGCGCAAGCGATTGGTTCCCTAAGCTTTTTATTCAATAATCTGACTGGTGAATTGGCGAGAGGGGGAGAGAGGAAGAGAGAAGGGAGGGAGAGAAGGGAGAGGACGGAGAGGAGTCACCAATCAGAGGATAGGAGAGGGGAACGTGGAAGAGGACATGGGACAGAGGACAGGGAAGAGGGTGAAGGAGAGGAAGAGGAGTCACCAGTCAGAGGGAAGAGAGAGGAACAGGGTAGGGGCCATGGGACAGAGGACATAGGAAAGGGTGAAGGAAAGGAAGAGGAGGGGAGAGGAGAAGGAAGAGGAGTCACCAGTCAAAGGGGAGGAAAGAGAGCAATAGGACAGGGGAGAGGGGAGAAGAAGAGGGTGAAAGAGAGGGAGAGGAGGGAGAGGAGGAAGAGAGAGAGGAGTCACCAGTCAGAGGGGAGGAGAGAGAGCAACAGGACAGGGGAGAGGGGAAAAGAGGGGAGGGACATCCAATCAACCCCCTGTAGCTTGTGGACGTAAGGTAAGAAGAAATGAATAAATGAATAATCTCAAACACACGACAGGTAATTCCAGGTAATTTCACTCTCCTCATACCTTAATGGATTCCAGACGTGAGCCGATGAGATTATCAGGAACACTCGCCTCGCTCATCTTTTAACAGTTACGATTGGTTGGCTGTGGTAACGCTAACGGGGCTATAGTCAGTCAGTCTCTCTCTCTCTCTCTCTCTCTCTCTTGAGGAAGGATGTATCTACCTGTTTTTTCTCCTTCTTCACCTGTTTAAGCGCAAGGTGTGTGGGTGAGGCAAGGACTAATTGATTTTACCTGTCCTCTCCTTCTGTCGTAATCTCTCTCTCTCTCTCTCTCTCTCTCTCTCTCTCTCTCTCTCTCTCATCTTTTCTTGACTGTGTTTGTAGGTTTATGGAGTGTGTGTGTGTGTGTGTGTGTGTGTGTGTGTGTGTGTGTGTGTGTGTGTGTGTGTGTGTGTGTGTGTGTGTGTGTGTAACTTTCCTTTTACAAACATATTCCGCTGTCTGCCTAAGTTCTCTCTCTCTCTCTCTCTCTCTCTCTCTCTCTCTCTCTCTCTCCAGGTCCTTCCCCTCACGCTGTCCAAAACCAATCGGGCGGATAAGTCTCCTGCCTCTCTAATGGCCTCCATCAGCCTCCATTACCTTGGCTGCGCTTTTTCAGAGTTCGTGGAGTCAGTGTGGTGGAAGAGTCCATCAGTCCACCTCCCGCTGCGGACTCCACTGGACCAGAGACAGTCAATAAGGCCATTAAAAAGGAAGTTATATATTGGTTATTCGACTGCCATTCCCACTATTGCTGTTCTCTACGTCTCTGTCTCCTCTCTCTCTCTCTCTCTCTGGTTTATTATATGCTTTGTTTTCTAGGTAAGCTTGTTTTGTTTGCTCTCTAAAGGGTAAACTTGCTTATTTTTGTAATTTCATATCCTATTTACTCCTTTAAACTTGCTAAACCATTACTGGAAGCATGAGAAAAACACGCCATTAAAAATCTCATCACTTTCACGACAGTCTGCTACGAGGATGAACCAGAAATGTTTAGGAATACCCCTTCTCTCTCTCTCTCTCTCTCTCTCTCTCTCTCTCAGGCGTGGGGGTCCTCCATGAAGCTTCGTATATTCTGTGCAAGTAATTAAATGCGCTTCGTTGTAAATGACCTTCCGTTGAGCCAATGATTTTCCAGATTCTGTTACGGTTTGCTGCTCGCCGCCGTACCCACCTGGTTCACGGCAGTTTAACAGGTAAAATAGCTGCGCCAGGTGAGGTAAGGACGTCAGGTAGCAAGGCAAGGTAATGGGGAAGTGGATACGGCCATGTAGGGGTTTGATATGAATGAGGGAATTATCATAGGTAAGGTGAGGTAAAGTAAGGTAAGGTAAAGGTTAGGTTAGGTAAGGTTAGGTTAGGTTAGGTTAGGTAAGGTAAGGTAAGGTTAGGTTAGGTTAGGTTAGGTTAGGTTAGGTTAGGTAAGGTGAGGTAGGTTAGGTTAGGTTAGGTTAGGTAATATAAGGTAAAGTAAGGTAAAATAAGGTAAGATAAGATAAGATCAAATAAGATAAGACAATGTAAGTTAAGGTGAAGTAAGGCTACGTAAGGTAAGAATTAAAGTAAAGCAAGACGCAAGTTAAATCAAAATAAGAGAGACTAAATATAAAAAAAAAAAAAAACAACCCAGCCAACAAAAACACAAAGAAGGAAACAAAACACACACGCTAAACAAAACCAGAATAACACAGACAAAACCTAAGAAAACACACTCACCAAATAAACACACACAAATAACCAGAGCAACGATACAAAAACATCAAGGAAACACGAAACAACACCTGAACTGAACCGGCAAAATCAACCTTACTGTACAATATTCCCACACCCGCTAACTTGATACAGGAAGAGGACTAGGAGGAGGAAGGGAGCAACACCAGAGAACACACGGCATAGCAAGAATAAAAGTCTGGTTTGATATCAAGGAAGCCAGATATCAAGACGCGTGCAGCAGTATTAGAGGAATGTATTGGCGAGGCGGGGCGGAGCGGGCGGGGTCGGGAGCTGCGGTATCTTGCCAAGCAGAGGAAGGGCCAGCGAGGCACACAACCTTATGAAAACAGTCACGATGGATGGGCGATGAAGGGCGCAATAAATAACTTGGCTGTCAGTCACTCCCAATGCTCAAAGGAGGAGGAGGAGGAGGAGGAGGAGGAGGAGAGATGCTGCAGGAAGAGGCAAGGAAATAAAAAGGAAGCAAGTGGAATTGAAGACGATAAATAAAACATAAAATCGAATGAAATGCACGCGACTGAGAGAGAGAGAGAGAGAGAGAGAGAGAGAGAGAGAGAGAGAGAGAGAGAGAGAGAGAGAGAGAGAGAGAGAGAGAGAGAGAGAGAGAGAGAATACTAAAAACATCACGTCATACATAAACAAAACACAGGAAACACATCAAACACCAATCGATACACGAACTGGACGCGAAGGAAACAAAATAACGAGAGAAACGAACGATTTTATACTTAGGACGAGTGGCGACGTGGGGGGAGGGGGAGGTGAGGATATGGGAGGAGGAGAGAGAACAGCGTCCCCCATCCACCTCTCCCTACGACTCACAAGGGGGTGATATGTGTCACTTTATGAATTCCTGAAGTCTTGCTCTCTCGTACCGCAACGAAATGACTTCCCCACGTGCCTAGAGGAGGAGGAGGAGGAGGAGGAGGAGGAGGAGGAGGAGGAGGAGGATGAGTAAAGCTGCCAGACAGGTATTAATTACTGTGTACCTGAAACTAAGACCTTCAGGCATGCACACCTGTACTCACTCAATCACTCACTCACTCACTCACTCACTCACACACACACACACACACACACACACACACACACACACACACACACACACACACACACAGCCAGGAGGGGAAAACAAGTTGCACAGTTTTGCTAATATGAAAGTCACACCGTTGCACAATATGTCTAATCTCTCTCTCTCTCTCTCTCTCTCTCTCTCTCTCTCTCTCTCTCTCTCTCTCTCTCTCTCTCTTCTCTACAAGGTCATTTTCGTGACCTTTAACAAACTTTTTTTCCCTCCTCGTCATGAAAACTCTCTCACGACATCATTGAACACACCTCTCCTCTTCCTCCTCTTCCTCCTTCCCATCATCTCTTCTCTTTCTCCTCCTCTTCCTTCCCATCACCTCTCCTCTTCCTTCTAATTACCTCTCCTATTCCACCTCTTCTTCCTTCCCATCACCTCTCCTCTTCTTCCTCTTCCTTCCCATCACCCCTCTTCTTCTTCCTCTCCCATCTTCTAAGTCACCTCTCCTCTTCCATCTCTCCTTTTAACTCTCCTCTTCCTACTCTTCCTTCCCATCATCACTCCTCTTCTTCCTCTTCCATCTCTCCTTTCACCTCTACTCCATCTCCCTTTCACCTCTTACTCTCCAATTTCCTTCCTCTTCTCTCTTCCCTTTCACATTTCCCTCTCACCTCGCTACTCTTTCATGGCCTAGTCACCCCTCCTCCTCCCCCTCTCACCTTACCTTCCCCATCCATCACACTTCCATCCCTTCACTACTGGTTCCAGCTTCCTCATCACTCATCCTAAACCTTTTCTTCCCCCTACACCGCGACCTTTGCAGTTTTAAAGGAAAATATATAGAAAAGAAAAACAAAACAATGGTGGTGGTGGTGGTGGTGGTAGTAGTAGTAGTAGTAGTAGTAGTAGTAGTAGTAGTAGTAGTAGTTTTCTTGTTGTTGTTGTTGTTGTTGTTGTTGTTGTAGTAGTAATAACGGTAAATAGTGACGATAAGAAGAAGAAGAAGAAGAAGAAGAAGAAGAGAAAGAGGAGGAGAAAGAAAGAAAAAAAAAATTAACATCCAGTCTTTACTAGAAATTGACCACAAATACTCGCAGCAAGACCGCCACCACCACCACCACCACCACCACCACCACCACAAGTTCAGTAGGAAAACACTCAACCACAACCGCTATCTCTACAACGACGGCTTAGGAGGAGGAGGAGGAGGAGGAGGAGGAGGAGGAGGAGGAGGAGGATAGAAATGACGATGTGGAGAGAGCAGTGATGGAGAGAAAACAAGAAAGAAGATAAGAGAGAGAATTGGAGTAAATCTATCACGAAGGAAGAAAGAAAGAGAGAAAGAGAGAAAGAAAGAAAGAAAGGAAGAGAGAAGGAGAGGAAGAAAAGAAGAAAGGCTGGTAGGAGAGAAAAAGGCAATATATTGATGAAATGAAGGAACAAATGAAGGGAAAATGGAGATGAAGGGAGGAAAATAGGAAGGAAGGAAGGAAGGAAGGAAGGAAGGAAGGAAGGAAGGAAGGAAGGAAGGAAGCCATAAAAGGAACCACAGGCAAGGAGAGATAAAAGGAACCACAGGCAAGGAGAGATAAATAGAGAAGAAAAGAGAATGAAGAAACATAAAGAGAGAGAGAGAGAGAGAGAGAGAGAGAGAGAGAGAGAGAGAGAGAGAGAGAGAGAGAGAGAGAGAGAGAGAGAGAGAGAGAGAGAGAGAGAGAGAGAGAAGGAAGTGCCAGTTGTCGGTTCTCATCCACTCCACCTCCACTATTTACCTCCACTCCTCCTTTCCTCCACCTCCACCACCACCACCACCACCACCACCACTCCCTCCACTCTCAACAATAAAATCTTTGACCTTCACTACGGAATTTCAACCTTATGCATAGAGGAGTTAAGGAACATATCAGCCTTACACTGCATATCAATAAGGATACTAGGAGGAGGAGGAGGAGGAGGAGGAGGAGGAGGAGGAGGAGGAGGAGGAGGAGGAAAATGGAAAAGCTAACGAAACGAAATGAAAACGATTGAGAGAGAGAGAGAGAGAGAGAGAGAGAGAGAGAGAGAGAGAGAGAGAGAGAGAGAGAGAGAGAGAGAGAGAGAGAGAGAAGACCACACCTGATAAAGATGGATGAGAAAGGGAAGGTGATAAGGAAAGTGATGGGGACATAGATAGGTTAACACGCCCATTCACCGCCCACGCCGCGCCCACACGTGAATCAATACCCGGGGGGCGGCGTGAAGGAGGGGGGGCGGGGGAAGAGCGGACGGATACGGCGTGTAGGCTGAGGGCGTGAGGAAGAAACGACGGGATGAGTAAGAGATGACGTAACAGTGTCCAAATCACTCTCCTTCTCCTCCTCCTCCTCCTCCTCCTCCTCCATTCCATTCTCTCTATTCTTTTCTCCTCCATTGTTGCTCCTCGTTTACTATTCTTCTTACTATTCCTCCTCCTTTCTATCTATTTACTATCTTTTCTTCCTATTTCTATCTATTCTTATTCTTACCCCTTCTTCTCCTCCTCCTTTATTCTATTCTATTGTTCTATTCTTCTGCATTGTTGCTTCTCGTTCACTATCCTTGTGTTTAATCTATTCCTCCTTCCTTTCTATCCATCTATCTATCTATCTGTCTATCTATTATCATCTTTACTGTTATTACTTCTTACTCAATTTCCTTCTCATTTTCCTTCACCTCCTTCGTTCCATTGTCTATTCTTTCTTTGCCTTTACTATCCTTGTGTTTGATCTATTCCTCCTTCCTTTTTTTTTATCTATCTATCTTTTCTCCTATTACCATCTTTACTGTTATTAATTCCTTCTCCTTTCTCCTTTTCTTCCTCCTCCTCCTTCGTTCCATTGTCTATTCTTTCTTTTCCTTCACTACTACCCCTGTGTTTATCCATTTTTTCTCCTTCCTTTCTATTTATCTATCTCCTCTTTATTATCTATCTAACTATCTCTCTCTCTCTCTCTTTACTGTTATTAATTCTTTCTCATTTTCCTCCTCATCCTTCGTTCCATTTTCTCAATTCTTTGTTCACTATTCCTGTGTTTATTCATTCCTTCTTCTTTCTATCTATTTCTATCTATCTTTTCTGCCTATTATCATCTTTACTCTTATCATTTCCTCCTCCTCCTCCTCCTCCTCCATCATTCCATTCTCTCTCCATTCTTTCTTTTCGTGTACTATTCTTGTTTGATCCCTTATTCCTCCTTTCTATCTCCCTATTTATCTCTTCTGCCTATTCTACCTTTTCTGTTATTATTTTCTTCTTGTTCTGGAGACAATGAGAAAGAAAATACTGGTAATAATTTGGCTTTTTATCAATAAACACAATGGCCTTTACCTCTTCCTCCTCCTCCTCCTCCTCCTCCGCCTCAGTATATTGCGTCACCCGTCCCACAACACTAGGAGGAGGAGGAGGAGGAGGAGGAGGAGGAGGAGGAGGAGGAGGAGGAGGAGGAGGAGGAGGAGGAGGAGGAGAGGAGAGTGAGAGACACGTAGGCATGGAAGGAGAGAGAGAGAGAGAGAGAGAGAGAGAGAGAGAGAGAGAGAGAGAGAGAGAGAGAGAGAGAGAGAGAGAGAGAGAGAGAGAGAGAGAGAGAGAGAGAGAGAGAGAGAGAGAGAGAGATAAAAAAGTGAGAAAAAAAAGGTTTCGAGCTCAGGTGTACCAATCACCTGAGCAATTAAATCACTGCGACCTTTAAATGACACCTGAATTTGACGACACACGCACGCACACACACACACACACACACACACACACACACACACACACACATTTCTCCTTATACCATTTTCTTTATCATTCCTTCTACGTATTAACACCCTTACTTATTTATTTATTTATTTTTTTGTATTATTACCAAGGACACGATACGCTTCGAGTCAATATGGAGAAGGTCAGGAAATGTATGTAACCCTGAAGGAAGAGAGAGGAGGGAGGGAGGGAGGGAGGGGAAGGGGAACACGAGGGAACACAAAGGAAGTACAAGTGTAGGAGTGAGCAGCATACTCCAGAAACGCTTCCCTCTCCCACTTCGACCATTTTCAAGGACCATAAGACGATTAGCTGAGTTCTAAAGAGTATTTGTCTTGTCGATAATGCAGAAAACCTGTTAACATGTCACTAGAAATACAGAAATACCATTACTTAAAAAAAACCCGTGTCATTTCAACTAAAGCCCTTTAAAAATGGAAGTGAGGCGCAGAGGGGAAGTGCAGGAGTGAGAGGAGCACCAGAGAACACAAAGAAAGGACAAATGTGAAGGTTTGTGAGTATTAAGACATACACTTTGGGAACTTAATTCAACTTTTTATTATTATTATTATTATTATCATTATTATCATTATTATTATATCGTCTCGTATTTAATTATTTTTTTTCGGAAGTAACTTATTGAAAAAGAATATTTTTTTTCTTTCCCGAATTTCTGTGCCCTAGGAAAACTTTAGACGCAGAATGATAATAAGAAAAAGAATAAAAATAAGATGATGGTAATGACGATGATAAAAAACGAAGGAAAAAAAAAACGCATCTCCTAAAATGCTTCAATATTTCCTCCTTCCAATGACTCAAAATCTTTCAAGACGAAGATTTGACGCGACTTTTATCCTCCAAATTTTGACGACTGCTACTAATTCCTCAGGCTCTTGAGGGACCAGACCGGCACCTCACTGGACCTTTTTCCTTTAATTCTGTGGTCCTCCCCAAATCACACCCTACATAACACAAAGACAAGAGCCTTAAATAAACCCAAATAGACCACCCAACCTACTCCAAACCAAGGCACAGGAGGTAAACAAAGGCGAGGAAGGAGAAAAGGAGTAAAAGGAGTAGAGAAAAGGGAGGAAGTATGAATTTTGAAAGACACACAAATACACACAAAAAACCTTAAATAAACTCAAATCCAATCAATTTTAAACCAAGATACTAAAGATAAAGGCGAGGAAGAAGTAAATGAGTAGAGAGAAGAGGCTGAAGTCTAAATTTTTGGAAGGACTTAAAAAATACAAATAAAAACCATAAATAAATTCTAATAAACCACCCAATCAACTCTAACCCAAGATACAAAACTTAAAGAAAGGCAAGGAAGGAGAAAAAGAGTAAAAGGAAGTAGATATAAAGGGCTGAATAATAACATTTTGGAAAGACATAAAAAAATACACACAAAAAACCACAAATACACTCAAATACATCAACCAGGAAACCAAGAAACGAAAGGTAAACAAAAGCAAGGAAGGAGAAAATGAAGTAAAAAGAAGTAGAGAGAAGACTGGAGAATAAATTTTTTTGGGGAAAGACATACAAAATACACACAAACACTTAAATAAACTCCAATAAACCACTGAATCAACACTGAATCAAGATAAATAAAGGGAAAAAAGGAAAAAAAGAGTAAAAAAAAGTAGATATAAGAGACTGAAGTAGATTTTTGGAAACACGAAGAAAAGATGAAGCTGAGGAAAATTTTTGTTGGTGGGGGGAGGTGAGGAGTGTGCCAGGTCAAGGGGGAGGGAGGTTGGCGGAGGGAAAGGTCCAGGAAGAGACGGGGAACGGAGGGGAAGGGAGGGAAGGGAGGGGATGCAAGCACGTGTTTCCCCTGGGGCTCCACTAATGGCCTGAGGATAATGATGCACAGCTGAGTACGGCGGCTGGGGAGGAGGTCAGGGAAGTGGGTACAGATGGGTCCAGGAGAGAGCGAGGACGAGGACGAGAGCGAGAGCGAGAGAGAGAGAGAGAGAGAGAGAGAGAGAGAGAGAGAGAGAATAAGTAGGGAAGGTTGTGGTTACCTGTCTTTTCGTGTCTGTCTGTCACACCTGTTTTGTTACCTGTGTGCCATTTCACGTGCCAGACTGAAGGTGACTATTTCACTTTCCCTCTTCCTCCCTCCTCCTCCTCCTCCTCCTCCTCCTCCTCTAAATCGTCCTTCTCCAATTCTTTTCTCTTTTTCCACATCCTGCTCCTCCTCATCATTTATCTTGTCTTTTCTCTCCCTCTTTCTTAAAATGAATATACGAGAACGTACATTAAATTTTTATGATAGCGCTTATCAGTCCACTCCTCCTCTTCCTTCTCCTCCTCCTCCTCCTCCTCCTTCACTTCCTTCTATTCTATCTCAAACACTATAACCTCCTCCTATTTCTCCTTCTCCTGCAACGCCTCCTTCACTGTCTCTCTCTCTCTTCTTCTCCTCCTCCTCCTCTTCCTTCCTTCACCTTCACGTTAACCTAATTTGAACGTCAATAGTAGACACATGAAGGTGAGCCCGCGCGCCTGCAGGTAAATGAGTGGATCTCTCGAAGCCTTCCTCTGCAATACCTTCTCCTTTGCCAAGTTTTCCCGCGTAATAATTATGATAAAAAGTGATCCGCCTGCACGCTCGTCGCACCCTAAATGGAGGAGGAGGAGGAGGTGGTAGAGGTGGAGGAGGAGGAGGAGGAGGAGGAGGAAAGTATATGATTGGTGTTTTTTTTCTCTCTCTCTCTCTCTCTCTCTCTCTCTCTCTCTCTTTTTGACTGTCCTTGTAGTTAATCATTAATTCTTTCTCGTCATTTTTCTTTTACATTTATTCATAATCTTCCCCCTTTTTTTTCCTTTTTTCTTTTCTTTATTCCTTTTGTATCTTTGTCTCTGTTTGTGTCTGTCTATTTATCTAACTGTTTATTCATTTATCTATCAAATCTGTGTGTGTCTACTTATCTGTTGCCTGTCTGTCTATCAGCGGATTAATTTATCGATCCCTTCTATCTATCTACGTATCAATCAGTCTATCTATTTATCTATTTATCTGTGTATCTGCTTATCTGTTGCCTGTCTATCCGTCTACGTATCTGTCAGTCTATCAATTTATCTATTCATTTGTATATCTATTTCTTTTACGCAAGAGGAAAACCAGACAAGGGCAACAAAATATATATATAAAAAAAAGGCTTACTTGAAATGCCGGTTCCTTTAAAGAATAGTAAAGAATTAGCCAAAATTAAGGAAGAAATGTTTGTTTATCCATTTACCTTTATCTATCTACATATTCATCTATCTATCAACTCTCTCTCTCTCTCTCTCTAAAGAAGAAGCGGGTACAAAAGTGGGCCGTAACTTGCGTCCCTGCTTACCAAAGGCTCCACTAATTGCGTCAATGTGATGCTGCGACACAAGAGGGAAGGGAAGGAGACGGATAATGAAGAGAGGGAGAGGGAGAGAGAGAGAGAGAGAGACAATGGAACAGAAGAGGGAGTAACACGAGACATGATAAAGATTGGGTAAATATGCGTAAAAGAACGTGATGTACAAAGG